>NC_065444.1:136264217-136454217 GCF_917563875.1 Diabrotica virgifera virgifera
AAATTACCAGTTGATAGTGCATTAGCCATATCTTAGAAAATCCTTTTTCTTCGTTAAAATTGATATCGAATTCTGACATTTCCCAAATCTACAACTTTAATGAACTATTTTCAACATTTTCGTCAAATTCACATTAATAAAATCTAAAATTGGTCTAACCATTATTCTCAATTTTTAGATTGGAGCCTCTTCTAAGATACTTTCATAAATTTATAAACAACCAAATCATAGAGAACGTATCACATCAACGAACTTTCCCTCTAAGTCACTTGTAAAAAAATTGGAAATTTTTATGATTATTAAACAGAAACAAAGTCATCATGGAATAAATTGTAAGTAATTCTTTGGTAAGACTAAATTTTAAACTATTGTATGTTTAGCAACAAATTCATACATTAGATGCCCTTTAAATAGCTTCCTTTATATAGTATGGTCTATTTCAAAATTTCTTGTTACTTTAACTATATAACTCTAAATAAAATCATCCTATGACTATTAAATCAATGTATAGTGCAATTTTAACTTTAATTTTCTGATATACTCTAATTCTATTCAACTTTCAAATCAATCACGCTTCTCGGACACCACCTATATTAAGATACTTACTTAACTGCTTTGGGCAGTACAAAATCATTAAATTGATTATTATTTAACTTATTCTATCAATTTGGTATCTTAAAATCATGACAACTTGCCCTAAATGAAAAATTTACAATTTTCCTTAAATCAAATTTTTCATTTAAAATTTTTAACAACTTACTAATCATACTTAAAAAATTATACTACATCTTATTATCTGTAACTTATCTATCGTAATATTTATACAAATCATTTATATTAAAAATGCCCCTAGATCTCCCTTCATCTATATATTCTAATTCATACGAATTTTTAATATTTTCAGGGGTAGGATATTCTTTTATTCTATCCACTCTCTTCTCATCCATTGAAACTCCTAAATTATCTATTTATACCCCAGAAAGGTAACACTTTCTTGAAAAAATTGGCATTTCTTTATATTGATTTTAAGACCCGCTAAATCTAATTCTTTTAATAGTATCTCAATATGTTTTAGGTGTGAATGTTCGTCTTTTGACAGTATTAGAATATCATCAATGTAGTGAAGGATGAAATCATCATACTTATTTAAAATACTATGAAGAGCGCGAACCAAAGCACTACACGAACTCTGCAAACCATAAGGCACAACACAAAATCTGTAAAGAACACCATCAATCATAAAAGCAGTATAATCTCTGGACTCATGGGCTAAAGGAATTAACCAAAAACTATGTCTCAAATCTACTTTGCTAAAATATTTTGCCCCCGTTATTCTTCCGAAAATAGTTTCTGTTGTAGCAGGTGCTTCGTATTGTGGTACGGTATGATTATTTAAATTTCTTGCATCAAGACAAAGTCTTAATTCTCCACTACTCTTTTTAACTACAACAATTGGATTTATTATTCTTGAATTACACTTTTCTATTATTCCATTTTCTAACATCTTTTCTACTTCTCTATTCACCTCACTTCGGTATCTATATGGTATCGGATATGTTTTCGGTCTAAAATCTTGAATGTTTCTAACTTCTATTTTGTGAACATAATCTCTAGCGAATCTGTTTTCCTCATTTATGAGTCGATCATACTTTAATAGTATTTTCTTCACTTCTCCTATCCACTCTTTCTTACATATTAATTCCTCCTCCATTATATTCATACTACCTTTACATACATCACCTTTAATATCTTCATATAATACATTATTAATATACATCAATTCTTTGCCCTTTTCTGGACATAATTCATTAAATATTTCATTATCCTCCATATACATTCTCCTCATATTAATCAATTCCTTGCCCTTTTCTGGACATAATTCTACCTCAAATTTCATACACTCCTCCTTTACTTGTACCAAACCTTTCTCATAATTGATCACCATACCCATTTTGTCTAACATATCCGATCCAATCATAATATCGTATTTCATCTTATCAATGACAATCAGTTGTATTATATAAGCTTCTTTAATTATTTAATATTACTAACAATACTTTTATTAACATGGGTAATCCTTTTATTATTTGCACCTACTAAACAACTTGGAATCTTAAAACATGAATCTTCTAAATTTAACCTTTTTATAACTTCTTGACTAATTAATGAAATCTTTGATCCTGTATCCAATAAAACTTTAAAATATTGACCACAAAATTGAACTCTAATAAAAATTAATCCCCTGAATTTTTTAGATACTACATTAGCTCCCATGTCCAAAAATTCCCTATGATGTTCATACAGTTTGGTTGCAATATTGCCTAGCAGGTGCGATCTACAAAACCCGGCTCAAATGTTTCCATCTGTCCGGATGACATTGATGGTTGACTTGAGTCTTCACCATCCATCAATACATTATTGACACCAAATCGTACCCTCCTGTCATTGTTACCACGACTATTAGAAGGCTGATCAGAACCCGAGTTGTCAAAATCTTGTCTTGATGATTTGTTATTACCATTACTATTGGAATTATCCAGATTGGAATTATTATAATTGTTATTATTATTTTGATTATTAAAAGAATTATTATCTGTGTTATTATTATTGTATCTATTATAATTATTATTCCTATTATTGTTATAACCTCTATTATTATTATTATAGCCTCTATTATTATTATTATAACTTCGATTATTGTTATTATATCCTCTATTATTATTGTATTGATTATTAAAACCCCCACGTTCATTATTATTATAATTTGACCTATTATTATTTTGATTTCTCTGATAATTATTATTATTAAAATTATTGTCATTAGAGTTTTGTGAATTATTATTATAATTACTTCTTTGCCTGTAGATTTGCAAGGCTTTCTCTTTTCCTATTAAAAAATTACAAAGCATGTTGAAATCTGTAAAATTAAAATTTAGTCTAATATTTTCGATTTGCTCTTCAAAATGAACTATTATATGGTTAATCAACTCTTTCTCTGTTAATTTGCCATCTAAATATTGGGCAGCACTATATAATCGCATAGCATATAAATGCATACTTGTTCGCGAGTTAGAGTTGTATTTTCCTCCGAACAATTCAGATTTTACTACCTGTTGTCGAGATAGTCCCCAGACAAATTCCAAAAATTTTGTTTTAAACTGTTCAAAATTTTCTAATTCGTTTTCTACATTCGTATACCAAATTAATGCTTCTCCTCTTAAGAGGAAACAGTAGCGATCAACAGGTAGCCAAAACGCGTTCCAAGATTACGGCTGTAATTTTGAATATTTTTTCGAGATATTTGGCACACGTATTCGTAAAATAATAAAGAATGGCGGTACAGAGCCCAATTTGAAAAATATATTAATATGTGGAAATTACTCTGTAATTAAATACAATATTAAAAAAACGAGCCTGTACCGCCATTAAGAAGAACAAAAAAATACATTTTCTTCAAATAAACTTTTTTATCCGATGCCTAGATTTTGTGTCATTTTGGAACTACTAAAATTTTTTATTTCATTAGTAGTTCCAAAATGACACAAAATCTAGGCATCGGATAAAAAAGTTTATTTGAAGAAAGTGTATTTTTTTGTTCTCCTTAATGGCGGTACAGGCTCGTTTTTTTAATATTGTATTTAATTACAGAGTAATTTCCACATATTAATATATTTTTCAAGTGGGGCTCTGTACCGCCATTCTTTATTATATTACGAATACGTGTGCCAAATATCTCGAAAAAATATTCAATATTACAGCCGTAATCTTGGAACGCGTTTTGGCTACCTGTTGATCGCTACTGTATCACCTTAATTGGTTTCTTATGACTTCCCTAAATTCATCAAAATCATTATACTGTAACGATTTGGTCATGAGAATTCTTATGAATGGTACAGGATGTTGTGATTTATAATCCCCATTGAAATATATCCTGTTATCTGAGGTTTCAATTGTATGTATTATTGTTCCTTTAGTTGTATTTCTTATCTTCTTCTCTATCTTTTCTATTTCTTGTTTTACTTCTATCTTCCATTTATTTCCCAATTGATCCTCCTTTTCTTTAGATGTTTTTTGTTCTTTCTTTATTTCACTTATATTTTCATTTACCATCATAAATCTCTTGTTCGTCCATTCTGCTTCCTTTTCTATATCTTCCTCTACCATATTTATTCTTTCTTTATGCTGTTGTATTTGAATTATTATTTCTTGATTTTCAGAAGTTAATTTTGTTTCTAATGTTTCATGTTTATTCATCATTTCTTCATATAACATTTTTACTTCTTCAATACTCTTGCTTACCCTTTGTTCAATCTGCTCCTCTAATCTCTTGGAGGTCTCTTCGAGTTTCTTCTCCAACCTCTGACTAATTTTTTCTGCTTTTCTATTATTTTCTTCTAATTTGTCTTCCATCTTCTCTAATGTTTGTTCTAATGCTTTATTATTTCCTTCTGCTTTTTTACTATTTTCTTCCAATTTTTGTTCTAATGATTTACTATTTCCATCTAATTTTATTCCCATTTTCTTGTTGTTTTCATCCAAGTGAATTAATTTTGTTTCTATTTTATTATTATTTTCTTCCATTTTTGTTAATATTAATTCCATGAATTTTTCAAGCTCAGACTTCTCTTCCTTCTGTTCCTCTCCTTCGTGTGTCGTCTTCGAAACAGATCTACGTCCATCTGCCATTTTATATTTTTATATCAAACTCGAACTTTTATCTTTAATATGTGACAATTTTGCCCTATATTTATTTTATCGCCCCACGTTGGTTGCGACAATTATTAATAATTTTTTATAATTATTATTATTTATTATTATTTATTTTATTATATATTTATTTATTTTTAATATTAATATTATAATGATTGTCTTATTAAAATTTTATTTTATTGATTTTTTTGACAGGTACTTTACTGACAGGTTCACAACGGAAAAGGATACCAGCATCAAGTTGTCGCAGGGTGTTCCGCAGGGTTCGGTACTGGGTCCCACCCTCTGGAATGTCCTGTACGATGGGGTGCTGAGGTTACATATGCCGAGGGGTTGCACTCTTGTAGCTTATGCCGATGATCTCGCACTGGTTGCGAAGGCGAGCCAGAAAACGGAGATGGTTAATGCGGCTAACACAGCCCTGCGTCGTATTAGTAGGTGGATCAGAGAGAACGATCTACAACTAGCACTTCAGAAAACTGAGGTGGTAGTTCTCAAAGGGAGCCGAGACAAATCATCTCTTCGCTTTTTAGTGGAAGGGGTAGAGGTTGTACCAGTTAAATCGGTTAAGTACCTCGGAGTCTGGCTGTCGGAAGGACTGAGATTTGGAGTGCATGTCCAAAAGACGGTGGAGAAGGCGAACCGAAGTCTGGAGGTATTGGTACGGCTAATGCCGAACATTGGAGGCCCAGGTAGTACCAAAAGGAGGGTTTTAAATGGAGTTTTCCAGTCGGTGGTGACATACGCTGCTCCCGTGTGGTGCAGCGTGCTGAATACAGCGAAGTACGCCAAGCTGTTGGAGACTTCGCAAAGGCGAATGCACCTCAGGGTATATAGTGCCTATAGGACGGCCTCAAATGAGGCTCTTTATGTTATTGGAGCGGTGATACCGATCGTCTTATTGTGTAAAGAGCGAGCGAGAGCGTATGCGAGGAGGATGGATGGAAATATAGATGATGAAGATCGAGAGAGAACAATAGAGGAGTGGCAGAGAGAATGGGCGACTGATAGCGGAAAGGCAAGGTGGACGAAGGAACTTATTCCCGATCTGAGGCCGTGGTGGGAATGTAAGTTCAGGAAACTGGACTTCTTCCTGACGCAGTTTCTGACCGGGCATGGTAGCTTCGGCACCTACACAAATATGATAGGTAAATCAGCTTCAGCGAACTGTGCCGTTTGTGGGGTGCCGGACGCTCCCGCCCACCTCTTTAACTGTCAGAGGTGGGCAAATGAGAGGGGAGACTTCGAGAGGCGGATGGGTTTCAGGCTGGATAAAAGAAATATAGTAAATGTGATGTTAAGAGGAGAGAAAGAATAGAGAGAGGTGCACTGTCTGATCTCGGGGGTGATGAAGAAGAAGGAACAGGAAGACAGAAGAGGAAATTAAACCAAGTACAATGTATGGATTTTGGTTTCTTTTACCACTACTTTGGAGCGGTGGTTACGGTTTTAGCCGGAATACGGTTAATCCGGCACTACCCTGGTGTCTTCTGGCCTATAATACTTGGCCAGAGGACGCCAGGGTGTCTTGCTCCGTGACATTAGATGTCAAAAAAAGATTTTTTTTCCACCGCTGCCTGCCAGATTTCAATGGATACCTTCTTAGGCTCTTACTGAAATCTGGCAAAAGGGCAATTAAAAAAAAACTATATAACTCTAAATAAAATCATCCTATGACTATTAAATCAATGTATAGTGCAATTTTAACTTTAATTCTCTGATATACTCTAATTCTATTCAACCTTCAAATCAATCACGCTTCTCGAACACCACCTATATTAAGATACTTACTTAACTGCTTTGGGCAGTACAAAATCATTAAATTGATTATTATTTAACTTATTCTATCAATTTGGTATCTTAAAATCATGACAATACATATATATATATATATATATATATATATATATATATATATATATTGATACATGTATCCATGTGACTTCCAAAGTAGATTCTCGTAATACGTTGTTACTTCATATATACCGTTATGACTTCCGATTTCGGAAGTCACAACGTTTTGCCTATATTTTTACGAATTTGGCTACTAGATGGTATCAGAAGGCTTATATTAAAAATTTTGCTGGAAGTCATATCGTATCTAACATACTCATAAGATCAGATTTTAGTTCGACGGTATATCACCAGCGCTAGTGTCGCTCCCGTGCTACTATACAGGCTATGTACACAACGCGTAGCGTCTTCCGTATATCACACCGCTCGGTGTGACTTCCGTTTTTTGGCAACTCTGTGTAACGGTTTCCAGACATTTATCTGTTGTAGATTCGCGGTCCTAATCGTACTTAGTGTTTTGTGTGCCTTTTGTTTTTAAACATGAATAATAGCAGATCTGCTTTACTTTTAAAGTTAGCCTTAAATGAAGGTACAATAAGTGATTATATATCTCTATAATTATATATTTTCTGTACTTATTTTAATCTATAATATTTACTTACCTATTTACTTATATAAATTCATTTTTCTCGTGTTTTTGTTTACTTCCTTTTTTACAATGAACTTCTAATTTAATCTACACTCACCGGCACGAAAAACGGGCACCCCAAAAAAATGGGTAATTTTTGATGTCTCGTAGCTCCCAAACCTGTTGTCCGATTTAAGTATTTTTTTTTAATATGTTATAGCCTTATTCTTTAACAAAATAGCTATGATAATATTGTTGATAGACAGGTAAATTTTCATTGTATACCGGGTGTACCAATCAAACTGGTTTTTTTTCTCAATTTTCACAACACCCTGTGGAGTATTCTAGCCTTTATAAAATATTTAAATCAAAGCCTAACTATAGCTGCAGGTTTTATTAACATTCTGTTTTTTTATTCATTGGCTTACGTTGGATAATAAAAAGTTAAGGACTTTAACAACTAGCCATGTTCTTTATCGATACAGGTGTTTCTAAATATAAGTGCGACAAACTTTAAGGGGTAATTTCTGCATGAAAAAATAATGATCGTTTGGCAAAAGGATTTTATATTTGCAAGCATTTGCGGACATAGCTTTATCAAGTAAACGATCATTATTTTTTCATGCAGAATTACCCCTTAAAGTTTGTCGCACTTATTTAGAAACACCATGTATTGATAAAGAACATGTTTAGTTGTTAAAGTCCCTAACTTTTTTATTATCCAACATAAGCGAATGAATAACAAACAGAACGTTAAGAAAATCTGGGGCTATAGTTGGGTTTTAATTTCAATATTGTATAAAGGCTAGAATATTCCACAGGGTGTTGTGAAAATTGAAAAAAAAAACAGTTTGATTGGTACGCCCAGTATACAATGATAATTTACCTGTCTAGAAACAATGTTATTACAGCGATATAGTTAAAGAATAAGGCTATAGCACAGGGGTGGGCAAAAGCCGGCCCGCGGGCCGGGTCCGGCCCTTTCGCTTACTTTGTCCGGCCCGTTGAAAAACCCCGCAAGTACCTAATCTTTTTAATCCCTTTTATGTGATTTTGTTGAAATCAACAGTAATAGTTTGCATAGTGTTCACATAAATTATTAAATATATAAATAATAGAGAGTATTATAATTACGAACAGCCTTAGCTAACTATATTTTTAAAAACTGTTTAATTGTAACTATTTACTTTAAATTTCTTTTAAAATATAGGGAAATCCCCGGAGATTCATAATTGTTTATTCGGTATTAATAATCGTATTTAACTCTCAAGGTCTCAAGACAAGCACTCGGTGTTTGGGTATCTATTTCAACCATATCACTGACAGTTTATGATCTAAATACCTCAGCACTTTGGTCCCAATAATATGATTCTTTATTTATTAAATCTGAATTAAGTATGGTTGTTTGGAATACCTACTTCAGCATAAAATTCATTGTTACCGATTTTTGCCGAAGTTTTACAACTACTTCGAAAGACGCGTATAAGTTTATTTTGATTTAGCACTGGTCGTATTTCCTATTACTCCTCATATTTCTTTTGATACAGTGTGTGTTATTTTGCAAATATATAATAAATTGAAAAAGTGGAGGACATTTTGTAAGTAAAATTTGAAAACATTGTTTTTATTTTATTGTATTAAAATATTTATTTGTAAGCATTTGCAAAATGATACAATCTAAAAAAAGAAAAGTTGATTTGGAATGCAGAAATTTTAATGAAGCATGGACAGAAAAATACCTTTTTACGAACATTGGTAAGAAAGCAATTTGTTTAGTTTGCTATTAAACCATTGCTGTTTTCAAGGAATATAATTTAAAGAGGCATTTTACATCAAAACATCCAAAATATGCATCGTTTTCTTTAGAAGAACTTAAAAATGCTGCAGACAACTTAGCAAAAAACTTAAATAAACAACAAAATATTTTTAGCAAACAAAGTAACATCGAGAAATCTACCACACAAGCAAGTTATGTTATTGCACACAAAATTGCTAAGTTATGTAAACCTTTTTCTGAAGCAGAATTTGTTAAACAGTGCATGGTAGAAGTGTCGGAGATATGTTGTCCTGAAAAAAAACATATTTTTGAAAATTTAAGCCTGTCAAGGAGAACAATAGTACGACGGATCGAAAATATTTCAGGAAATTTACTCGACCAGCTAAAAACAATAATTGCTGATTTTACATATTGTTCTCTGGCGTTGGATGAGTCCTGCGATATTACTGACACAAGTCAATTATTAATATTTATTCGGGGCATTAACAAAAAATGTGAAATTCGCGAGGAAATTCTTAGTGTGCATCCAATGAAAGATACAACTACCGGTGAAGACTTCTTTAACGCTGTTGAAGAGTGTTTAGTTAAAGTAAATTTACCTTGGAACAAAATAGTAAGCATCACTACGGATGGCTGTCCTAGTTTAACAGGGAAAAATGTGGGCTTACTAAAACGAATCAGCGACAAAGTAAAACAGTTGCAGCCAGAACAAGACATATTATTTTTACACTGCATTATTCATCAAGAAGTGTTATGTAGAAAAGTTTTAAAATTGAATCACGTCGTTACTGTTGTGACAAAAGTTGTAAATTTTATCCGGGAACGTGCCTTAAATCATCGACAGTTTGTTGAATTTTTGAAAGAAATTGAAAGTGACTTTTACGAAATTCCTTACTACACTGAGGTGAGATGGCTTAGCATCGGTAAAGTTTTGGACAGATTTCAATATTTGCTTGATGAAATAGTATCCTTCTTGTCGATAAAAGAAAAACTACATGATTTTCCTGAATTGCAAAATGAGGCATGGCTAAACGATTTGTCGTTTTCTGTAGATATTGTAAAATATTTAAATGAACTTAATGTAAATTTACAAGGGAAAAACCAGTTCGCTTTCATTATGCACTCAAATGTCAAAGCATTTATGATAAAACTAAACTTATTTGCTGAGAACTTTAATAAAAAAATATTAAACCACTTCCCATCATTACAAACACGACGAGAATTATTGAAAAATTCTGATTTTCTTAAATATAGTTCAGTAACACAAGACCTGCATACTGAATTCCAAAGAAGATTTCAAGATTTCAAAGCTATTGAAAAACCTTTGTCATTAATTAGTCAACCTTTCAATTTCGATGTGCAAGAAGCTCCTGTTGAAATTCAGCTAGAATTAATTGACTTACAGGCAAATAATTTATTAAAAGAAAATGTTCAATCAAACGAATTGAGTGCTTTCTACGGTGCTTTGAATACAGAACATTTTAAACATTTTTTAAACTATGTTCAAAAATACCTAGTTTTATTTGGTTCGACATATATTTGTGAAAGAACTTTTTCGTTGATGGTTTCCACGAAAAATAAATATCGATCACAAATTACTGACGAAAATCTACACTCGGTATAAAGGATTGCTACAAGTGATTTGGATCCCAATTTTGAAGAAATAATATCACATGAACATTCGCGATTTCACGTTTCGCATTAACTATTATAGAAGTTATACTTATAATTTTTTTTTATAATTTTATTTAATATTAGGTATATTTACAAAATATGTATCAATATAAATTAATTTGTATCGTTAAAATATAAATAAATAAGAAAATAAAATCTTTCAATAACTGATTTATTTAATTACCATTAATTTATTATTATTCTTCTAACGCCGACTCCACTAATGAAGGTTGGCTAAAACACCATTGCAAATTCGTCTCTATTTTCTGCTTTTCTTAAAAGCGTCTGTGTGTTTAACCCGGTCCAGTCTCAAATGTTTTCAGTCAGAATATTTGTCGTCTACCAGGACCCCTTTTTCCTTCGAACAACTCGTACATATCATTTCTGAGCATGTGCCGTAAATATGCTGTCTGTGTCCTTTTAATGGAGGTCAAAAGTTCTCTGTCTCTTTCCATTTCGTGCAACATCATTTTGTTCGTATATGATCGGTCCATGGTATTTTCTAAATTCTCCCAAAAAGCCACATCTCAAAAGCTTCCGGCTTTCTCATTAAGTCAGCATTAACAATCCAAGCTTCGGCACCATAAAAAAGAATAGAGTGGATATACAACATTTTATCAACTAATATCAGATTTGCAGATTGAGTCTTTGGTGACTCAGAAATGTCCTCATCTTCAAAAAGTCTACCCTCAATTGCTCTATTCTTGATCGAATTTATGATTTCGAATTTAAATCTTCCGTAATCCAGACTCCTAAGTAAGTATTTCATTTTGTCCACTTGCTCAATATCTTCATTTTTTATCTGGTTCTTTTTCTGGATCTTCTTATGATTTAATATAAGGACCATTTTTTTTTCAATTACGTGACATATTTTACTGGGCACAAGTTTTTCGCATGTATTCCCAAGTAGGACAATTTATTATTACCATTTTCTAATTATTAACAGTCAAATTTCTTTGTCCAAATGCTTTAAAATAATACTTATAGTATTTATTTCTTGGGCAGGGAATAAACTACACCAAAAAAATTCGCGTGGGCACAGCGTACATATCCGGTATAGTCCTCCGGCCCGAGAGACATTTTGAAACTTTCATTTTGGCCCGCGCTTAAAAGTAATTGCCCACCCCTGATCTAAGCGGTTTTTTTAAATTTATGGGTTTTGCAATATTTTACCGTCAGCGAACGGACTAATAGTAGAGGATCCGATATAAGGCCGATCTGCATCGATCTATTTAATGGATAACGTGTGCGTGAAGTAACAATGTATTTTAAACGGGATTTACTTTTTCGCACTGTTTTTGACACACTTTCATATAATCAAATATCCTTAACTTTCGCGTTGTCATGGTGATCGACATAATGAGCAATAAATTACAAAAAAAAAAATTGACAGTTTTGTGGTTTGAAAGAAATTAGAATGTTTAAATAAGTTCTAAAACTTGTAGAATAGGAATGAATTCCAGTGATGAAGAGTTACAGTTTTTTTATTTGTTTATCGTAGATAAAATATTGTATGAAACTGTGCGTGAAGTACTTTTTGCGAACTTAAGCGATGTATAGCACTCGCTCCGTTGTCGCTTGTGCTCTAAACATCACGTGCATTCGTAAAAAGCATACTTCACGAACTGTTTCATAAATAACTATTTTCATATATTAAAAAAAATGTTTCGACCCGGGTAGATATTATTCCAGATTTTCAGATTTCAGCACAGTGTTAGATGGTTGGGGCATATATGGAGAGCAGGTAGCGTAACAACTATAAACTCAATTTTACAATGGAAACCCGGAGTTAGAAGGAGACGCGGAGGAACTAGAATAAATGGTTACAGGAAGTAAAGGAAAATTTATATAGGGCAGGAATTAGAGACTAGCAGAAAAAGACAGAGGATAGAAAGAACTGGAGAAGCACAGTCAATAGTATCGAGTAGCAGACTGGGACTAATCTGCTCTAAAAAGATGGATCTAGATAGCTTTTTAGCAGCTCAACCCCACCTGGTGTATTTAGCCATTTAATTTTCTTATTACACATTATTATTGGTACATCAAAAATTAAAAGGACGGTGCCTGTAATAAATTCTAAAATTCAAAATTTAATCAAGAAAAATAATAAATATTAAAATTTCCTATAAGTTCAAATTTATTTATTAAAATTTTTGATATAATTTTCATAAATAAATTACTTACTAATAACACTTTTTTAATTAATTCCAAAAAATCCATTTTGCAGCAATAATAAAATATTAGTATTTGTAAAATAAATATCAATCATATCATAAATAATACAGGTTTACAAAAAAAAACTAAATTTCGGACTATTTGACGAAACCATGTTACAAGGGGGTTTTTGGGGTGGCTGATCACGAATCCGGGGTCCGCTCACCTCTTTCACGCCAGGTAAAGGTCATTTCAAGGTCAAATCAAGATAAATCGACAGTCGCTCTGAGAAAGTATATTAGGGCGTTTTTGGTGTCGCTGATGACGAATCATTAGTCCGCTGACCTCTATCACGTCTAGTTCAAGGTCAAATCAACATAAATCGACACAATCGCTCTGAAAATATAGGGGTTTTGGAGTCACTGATCATGAAAACTGCGGTCCGTTGAGCTCTACCACGTAAGGTAATGGTCATTTCAAGGCCAAATCAGGACAAGTCCACAAAACTGATTTGACCTTTACCTGTCGCGGTTGAGCTCAACGGACCCCAGTTTTGTGATCAGCGACCCCAAAAACCCCCTAATATACTTTTTCAGAGCGATCGTGTCCATTTATCTTGATTTGACCTCGAAATGACCTTGAGCTAGACGTGATAGAGGTCAGCGGACACAAATTCGTCATCAGCGACCACAAAAACCCCCTAATATACTTTTTCAGAGCGACTGTCGGTTTATCTTGATTTGACCTTGAGATTACCATTACCTGACGTGATAGAGGTCAGCGGACCCCGGATTCGTGACCAGCGACCCCAAAAACCCCCTAGTCATATGGTTTCGTCAAATATTCCGAAATGTATTTTTTATGTAAACCTGTTTAATCAAAAGAATATCAATCTTTTAATTTAAATAGACAACTTTAAAATATAGAACTGCATTCACAACTGTATTCACAGTAAAAGTTTCAAAAGATCACACATTACGCTTAAAGTAAGAGGTAAATCAGCAGACGAGTCGTTGTGACTTCCAAAATATGACAACACCGCTGGAAGTGACAACGCACCTTGAACTACCCTATATATGGAAGCCATAACGTATGCTGTACGCTTCGGTATATACGTATATATATACAAAATTTATTTTGGTAAATCCTTTCCCCTCAATAGGTAGACCCATTTTATAAGCCCCCCTTTTACCAAATACACAATTTTTAAAAAATAATTCCTAGTAGAAAAGGTGGAAGTCGGACAGCCTCTTCTGTATACCGGAAGTCACAACTTAACGTGCATCAATATATATATATATATATATATATATATATATATATATATATATATGTATGTATTGTATATTATATTATACATAAAAATATTATATACCTGTTATCTATATATATATATATATATATATATATATATATATATATATATATATATATATATATATATATACAGTTGAAGGTAACCGGGAACGACCCAATACTAAGGAAGCGATAAAAAACGGGTGCTTCTAAGTGAGTGTCTTTTATTAAAAGTCAAGCTTTCGCCACATAATTTTGGGCTTCATCAGAACTTGCTGGAATGGAAAAACATTCTTTACAATCATCATAAATTAAAGATGTTATTTTTTTAATCTTACCTAAATGTTGACACTATTTCTTAGTGCATAATAAAATTGATATGAAACCACACATTGTCACAAAAACAAACCAATCACATCTCCCAACTGGAGGAAAAATGGCAATCAAAGTCTTTATTAAGTATTAAAATTCATTTTTTAAATCACCATGTGGCCGGCATTTTTGACAAGTAATTGTTAATTAAGTCATGTGTCGTTTCGACTGTCAATTATCGAAACGCCACCTGTCTTAATCACTTCTTCTTTTTTCCAGCATAGGACATTAACTTTATTAAGTCACATATTGGACACTTTTTTAATTTCACACAAAATACCATAGAAATCTAGGTCCCGTTCTATATAAACATATCATGTTAAATAAATTATGTGGTTTGTATTTAGTGTTGGATATAGTAGTCAACACTCCGATGAGATGTACGTATTACATATCTTTTGTTAAAGAAACAAGTATATCAGTGATGTTGATAGATGCAAGTATATCACTGATATACTTGTTTCTTTAACAAAAGGTATGTAATACGTACATCTCATCGGAGTGTTGACTACTATATCCAACACTAAATACAAACCACATAATTTATTTAACATGATATGTTTATATAGAACGGGACCTATATTTCTATGGTATTTTGTGTGAAATTTAAAAAGTGTCCAATATGTGACTTAATAAAGTTAATGTCCTATGCTGGAAAAAAGAAGAAGTGATTAAGACAGGTGGCGTTTCGATAATTGACAGTCGAAACGACACATGACTTAATTAACAATTACTTGTCAAAAATGCCGGCCACATGGTGATTTAAAAAATGAATTTTAATACTTGATAAAGGCTTTGATTGCCATTTTTCCTCCAGTTGGGAGATGTGATTGGTTTGTTTTTGTGACAATGTGTGGTTTCATATCAATTTTATTATGCACTAAGAAATAGTGTCAACATTTGGGTAAGATTAAAAAAATAACATCTTTAATTTATGATGATTGTAAAGAATGTTTTTCCATTCCAGCAAGTTCTGATGAAGCCCAAAATTATGTGGCGAAAGCTTGACTTTTAATAAAAGACACTCACTTAGAAGCACCCGTTTTTTATTGCTTCCTTAGTATTGGGTCGTTCCCGGTTACCTTCAACTGTCTTTGTTTTACCAGTAACCCGTTACTGTCTTTGACTTTCTTTATATATATATATATATATATATATATATATATATATATATATATATATTGATACATGTATCCATATATATATATATATATATATATATATATATATATATATATATATATATATATATATATATATTGATACATGTATCCATGTGACTTCCAAAGTATATACTCGTAATACGTTGTCACTTCATATATACCGTTATGACTTCCGATTTCGGAAGTCACAACGTTTTGCCTATATTTTTACGAATTTGGCTACTAGATGGTATTAGAAGGCTTATATTAAAAATTTCGCTGAAAGTCATATCGTATCTAACATACTCATAAGATCAGATTTTAGTTCGACGGTATATCACCAGCGCTAGTGTCGCTCCCGTACTATTATACAGGTTATATACACAACGCGTAGCGTCTTCCGTATACCACACCGCTCGATGCGACTTCCGTTTTTTGGCAACCCTGTGTAACGGTTTCCAGACATTCATTTGTTGTAGATTCGCGGTCCTAATCGTACTTAGTATTTTGTGTATGAAACATGAATAATTTCATACTTTTGTGTTAACATTAATAATAGCTTTCTTTTAAATCTGCTTTACTTTTAAAGTTAGCCTTAAATGAAGCTAATTATATCTCTATAAATATATATTATCTGTACTTATTTTAGTCTATAATATTTACTTACCTCTTTATTTATAGAAATTCATTTTTCTCGTGTTTTTGTTTACTTTCTTTTTTACAATGAACTTCTAATTCAATCTACACTCACCGGCACGAAAAACGGGCAACCAAAAAATTGGTAATTTTTGATGTCTCGTATCTCCTAAACCTGTTGTCCGATTTAAGTAATTTTTTAATATGTTATAGCCTTATTCTTTAACAATATCGCTATAGTAATATTGTTGATAGGCATGTAAATTTTATTGTATACCAAGTGTACCCATCAAACTGGGTTTTTTTCTCAATTTTCACAACACCCTGTGGAATATTCTAGCCTTTATAAAATATTGAAATTAAAACCCAACTGTTGCCCCAGGTTTTCTTAACATTCTGTTTTTTTTTTATTTATTAGCTTACGTTGGATAATAAAAAAGTTATGGACTTTAACAACTGGCCATGTTCTTTATCAATACAGGGTGTTTCTAAATAAGTGCGACTGACTTTAAGGGGTAATTCTGCATGAAAAATAATGATTGTTTGGCAAAAGAATTTTATTTTTGCAATCATTATTTTTTTATGCAGAATTACCCCTTAAAGTTTGTCGCATTTATTTAGAAACACCATGTATCGATAAAGAACATGGAGGCTGTTAAAGTAACTAACTTTTTTATTATCCAACATAAGCGAATGAATAAAAAAACAGAATGTTAAGAAAACCTGGGGCTATAGCTGGGTTTTAATTTCAATATTGTATAAAGGCTAGAATATTCCACAGGCTGTTGTGGAAATTGAGAAAAAAACCCAGTTTGATTGGTACGCCTGGTATTCGGTATATAATGATAACTTACGTGTCTAGAAATAATATTATTACAGCGATATTGTTAAAGAATAAGGCTATAATATATTAAAAAAATACTTAAATCGGACAATAGGTTTAGAAGATACGAGCCATCAAAATGACCCATTTTTTGGGGTGCCCGTTTTTCGTGCCGGTGAGTATATCTATTAAATAATCTAAATTAATTTTAAAAATCTTATTAAAAGCTTAAGGTGATACAGTAGCGATCAACAGGTAGCCAAAACGCCTTCCAAGATTGCGGCTGTAATTTTGAATATTTTTTCGACGTATTTGGTACACGTATTCGTAATATAATAAAGAATGGCGGTACAGAGCCCAATTTGGGAAATATGTTAGTATCTGGAAATTACTCTATAATTAAATACAATATTAAAAAAACAAGCCCGTACCGCCATTAAGAAGAAAAAAAAATACACTTTCTTTAAATAAACTTTTTTATCCGATGCCTAGATCTTGTGTCATTTTGGAACTACTAATGGAATAAAAAATTTTAGTAGTTCCAAAATGACACAAAATCTAGGCATCGGATAAAAAAGTTTATTTTCTTGTTCTTCTTAATTGCGGTATAGGCTCGTTTTTTTAATATTGTACTTAGTTACAGGGTAATTTCCACATATTAATATATTTTTCAAATTGGTGTCTGTACCGCCATTCTTTATTATATTACTAATACGTGTGCCAAATATCTCGAAAAATATTCAAGATTTCAGCCGCAATCTTGGAACGCGTTTTCGCTACCTGTTAATCGCTACTGTTTCCTCATAAATACAAGAAATGTAGGTAAATGTTCTCATTTAAGGAAATTACCGAAAATTGTGTATTTTTTTGGACCCAAGTAGGCTGAAAAATAAATTTTATAGTTATTGTTATTTCGAAAGTAATAAAACGTGTAAAAATATACAAAAAAATTGAATGTACAATTACAATTGAATGTAATTAAATACACGATAAAATGAATCAAGAGCGATAAAAAGGTTAAAGTAATAAATTCTAGTAATAATATAAAATACAGTAAACTCTCTCTTAAGGAGGTGGGCGTATGATGGTCCAGGATAGCTAGGGCTATCTTCTCCCGGTAAGGGTGGTTAACCCTTATCCGAGGGGTGGAATGATTACTAGTCGTGTCACTGTTCAAGTTGTTTTATTATACTCGCATGAATACAAGCTGGTAACAACCTACGTAACGTCGTCCCCGCGGAGTGTAGATGACACTCTCTTTTAATGTGAATAATCTTACATCTAATAATAGAATGACGAATGTGGAATGTGTAATGAGGAATCCCTTATATGTTTTGGTTGTATAAATATTGAAAAGTGCAAAGTCAGCGTCGACCCTGAAAAGTGTTTATAGTGGCTGTATGTATACTTACACCTCACGATCTAGGTCAATAATGTTTATGTAACGAAAGAAGGTTGGAATTGTTTATGATGACATTTAACTAACCGAAAGAAATTAGCGTAGATAATTAAAGGGTCTTTTTTTAAAAGATATCTAATGAGTACAGATGAATTCTTGTACACCTTTCCCTCCTAAGAATTTCCTGACTACGGGCAGAAAATTTTGCAAGTGGTGCTACCAGCCCATACTGTGTTGTAATCAATACAAAAATTTTTATTTTATATACAAACTACGTAAATACATAAATAAAAATAAAAATGTTCGTTTAACAACATTGTTTCATCACACTTGTCACTCACTGTATTTTCGGATTGTAAGCATATAATCTATTCTTATGTATTTCCTTGATTTTATTGTTTTCTATTCTGATTTTACAATTAACGTTATTTACTTCTGTTATTGTGAAAGGACCTACATAAAGACTATCAAGCTTACCATTCTCTTCCCTTTTTATCAGGACTAGGTCTCCTATTTTAAAGTGTTGAGGTGTTGCTTTGAGCTTATTCTTTTCTTGCCGCTCTCTTTTGTGTTTTAATAAGAAGGTTCTGGCTCTCTCGTGTGCGCTTTGTAGTTTGTATCGTAACTCATTGTAGTAGGCATCTATATTGTAACATGGTTGAATCTCCTGTGTAAGGTCTTCCGGTAGGTTAACCTTCCTGCCATATAGCAGTTCGAACGGTGTGTATCCATGATACGCGTTAGGGGTTGTATTGTAGCAGTATGTGAACATTCTGCAACACACATCCCAATTTTCTCTGTCTTCGTCTATGAATGCTCTTACGTACTCGTTCAACGTTCTGTGTAGTTTTTCGCAACTTCCAATGGACTGTGGGTGGTATGCCGTTGAAAAGTTGTGCTCTATTTTTAATAGCTTTGTTAATTCCTGCATTACTTCGTTCTTATACTCTGTGCCTTGGTCTGTTCTTATTTGCTTCATGAGTCCGTATGTTGGTATGAAATGATCAAAGATTCCTCTTGCTATTGTCTCTGTTTCTTTATTGCACACTGGTATGCTGACCGCGTATTTTGTCAGTTCACACAACATTGTGATACAGTATCTAATACCTTCATTACTTCTAGTGAATGGACCTATTGTATCTATGTATACTATGTCCCATGGTTTGGAAGATGTGTCCGATATCACGAACTCTTCGACATGTGTTCTTTTCGGTTTGTTAATTTGACATTTGTGGCATTGTTTAACGTATTTTCTTACGTCTTTTTCCAAATTTTTCCATCGGAATCTTGTCTTTAGCTTCTTTATTAGTCTATTATTCCCTACGTGTCCTCCGAACATCGGGTGATTATGGTATTCTTCTATTAATCTGTGTTTCTCTTTGTCATCTTTTATTGTTTCTGGTACTTCACATATGTATATTTCTATATTCTTCAATTTTTTATTTCCTTCTTCAATTCATCAATTGTGCACAATTTAAAAATAATATCATTTACGTATATCTTTACTTTACGTACTGCATTCTCTACCGCCAGCTTATCAAGCTGTGCCAACGCTTGGTTTAAATCGAAACGATCAAATCCTGTGGCTATGCTTTTGCTGCATTTTATTTTGTTTTTGGCCCTAATGCTCAGTCTTGGTGAGATTAGTTCTGCTCCAAAGGACAAAATTGGTAGTCTATGCGCCTCTAAATTATTTAGTACCTTCCTTACTGTCTGTTTGGTGGCTTCTGGCTGTAGTGCGAGTTCACTTTCAGCCTTTGTTTGTCTTGCTTCCTTCTCCTTTTCTCTTGCTTGAGCTCTTGTTATAGCTAGTATATGGGTGTTGTCTATGTATAGGTTCTTTAGTTGATGCAATGTTATTCTTGAAAGGCTGTCTGCGTAGTTACTTTTCCCTGTTATATACTCTATTTCGAAGTCATATTCTTCTAGGTCTAATCTGATCCTCGTGAGTTTTGAGGTTGGTTCTTTCATTGCAAATAGGTGTGTCAAAGGTTTATGGTCTGTTTTTACTTTGAATGTTGGTGCTCCATATAGATAACATTTAAAATAATTAATTCCCCAATGAATCGCTAGTAATTCCTTAACGATTATAGGTTTATTACATTCTCCTTTACTAAAACTTCTTGATGCATATGCTATAGGTAGATCTATTCCGTTGTAATCTTGACTTAGGATTGCTGAACAACTCTCATTGGATGCGTCTGTTGTTAGGATAAACTGTTTGTTGAAATCAGGATATTTTAAAATTGGTGGTTTCGTCAGAGATGCTTTAAGCTTTTTGAATGCTTTTTCACACTCCTCAGACCAAAAAATTCTACTCCTTTCCTCGATAATCTGTTGAGTCGTCTGCATATTTCCGCAAAATTTTTAATAAAACGTCTATAATAGTTGCAAAATGCTACAAATCTCTTTGTTTCTTCCGCTGTCTTCGGTGTCGGATATTGTTCAATTGCTGCATACTTCGCTTTGTCGGGTGATACTCCCTCTTGAGAAAGATCATGTCCTAAATATGTTACTTCCCTTCTAAAAAATTGACATTTTCCTGGGTTAAGTTTCAAATTGAATTTTCGACATGTCTCAAATGTCTTTTTTCAGGTTGTCTTGGTGATGTTTTTCGGATATTCCAATTACTACGATATCGTCCATGTAAAGAAATGCTTTGTCTGGTGTTAATCCTGAAAATGCTATTGACATCATTCTTGAAAAGCTATTCGGGCTTACATTTAATCCAAAAGGTAATCTGGTAAATTGAAATGCTCCGTTTTCCGTGCTAAACGATGTGTATTTTCTCGATGACTTTTCTAATGGTATTTGATGAAAACCTGACATTAAGTCTATAACTGAAAACCATTTTGCTCTTCCTAGTTGATCTAATATCGAATCTATTCTTGGTAATGGGAATTTGTCTGTGACTATTTTCTTGTTCAATTGTCTAAAATCTATGCATAATCTCCATGCTTTATTTCCATCCATAGATTTTTCGGTACCAGTACAACTGGGCTGTTGTACTCGGATGTAGATGGTTCTATGATTCCTTGGTCTCTTAGTTTTTGTACTTGTCGATTTAATTCCTCTGTTTGCGCATGAGGTGTCCTATAATTGTTGATATATACCGGAGTTTGGTCTTTAACTCTTAGTTTCTGTTCGTAGAAATTGTTACAGGTTAACATATCATGCCGTAGGGCGAATATGTCTGCATATTCTTCGCATAACGATACTAAGTTATCTCGTATATATTCTGGTATGTCTAATTTCAGTGATTCTCGTAATTCTTTTTTCCTATCCTTGCTGTCGTTGACTAGTCTATATATATTGAATAGTTTAATGTCCAACGTCCTGATTGTGCTTGCCTCTACATTTACTGTTTCGTATGTTGTGTTCAAAATTTTGATGTATGGATTATTACTTGAAATAATTGCTCTTGCTATGAATATTCCTGGTTGTATTTCTTGTTGCTCCACTATCCTGTCGTTCCTTAGCGTTTGAAAAATTTTGACTATTCTGTAAATTTCACATCGGGGTGGTATTATTATGGTGTCATTATCTATATTATCCAGAATTTTCGTACTAATGTAACAATCGTTGTCCTCTTTAATGTGCATTTTAAGGTTTGCGTAGTCCAGTATACATTGAAAGTTAGAAATAAAGTCTCTCCCAACGATTCCGTCTGTTGGAATTGGAAAGTTAGGTTCTACCAATTGAAAGCTGTGTTCGAATCGAGTTCCTTTTACTTCTAGTGTTGTCTCAACTTCTCCCATTGTTTGCAACTCTCCTTTAGTGACTCCTTTTATTTTCGCCTTTGTGTTTGGTTTCACCTGTTCCTTCATAAAATCTTGTGAACATTTTAGTATTGAAATATCAGCTCCTGTGTCTATGATAAAGGTGCTTGTGTTTTCAAGGATTCCTGTTTTCATTCGTACAAAGTTCGTTAGGTTCAGGTCGAAGTTGTAAATGTTATATTTTATTTCTGCCTGTGTGCTTCCAACTTCTTGTTCATTCAAAACCCCAACTGCTGGTTTTCTTGTTCTTCTTGACTGTCCTCTATCTCTAGTAACCTTACGTTCCTGTTACGTCCTCCTCTCTGGTTTCCTCTGTATGTTTGATTGTTAAATTGTCTGTATCTTCTGTTCGAATAATTTCGTTGATTGTCCGTTGCTTCTCCTTCGTTCCGTTGTCCGAAGTTATTTCTTCTTCCTCTGTCATACTTGTTATGGTATCCTCTTCTGTATTGCTGCTGTCCTCTCCTATTCTCGTAGTTTGTCCTATAATTTAAGACTCTTCCTTGTGCATTTTCTTCAGTCGTATCGATCGATAAAAATTTAGATACTACTTCCTGCGGTGATGTAAAGTTACCTGCTTCCAGTATTAGCTTAGCTTTCTCGGCATTAACGTTTCGTTTCATTGTTGTTACTACTGTTTCCGTCGTATATTTCTTCGCTAACTCCAGTGGCATTCCTTCCGCTATGTATGCTACTTTTAATTGTTCTGCTAACTCTTCCACTTCAGATGCGTACACTGCTGCATCTCTATGCCCTTGCCTTTTCTTGGCTAATTTGGCTATTAAATTCTTCGGATTATCACCTCTTAGTTCTTTCTTCAGTGCTTCAGCTATCCGTGGAATCGTATCTTCCGTGGTTATTAAGTTCCTAGCCTTATTGGTAAGTCGTGTTTTTATTAGCGTTACAGCTGTGTCTTCATGACCTTCTGCCAATTTTCCAAGTAGTTCTAATGCGTCCAAAAATGGTTGTAATTTCCCTGCGCTTCCATCGAACTCGTTGGGCAATATCTTCCTTGCGATATTCAAAAATTCATTGATTGTCAGAGCCATGTTTAATATTGTTATATCTTGTTTTATGTGAACTTTTTCCTCTTTTATTTCGTCGTTAATTATTTCTTCTTCTACTTCCTCGTCGCTTTTTCCTTCTTCTGCTTCCTCGTCGCTTTGTTCCTCTTCAACTTCCTCGTCGATTGTTGATGTATTGAATTTGGAACCACTGTTCTTACATTTACTGCTTGAAATGAGCGTATAACTTTGTCTCTGATTTTTCCAAAATATTTGTTGCACGCTTCCCTCTGTTTGTCCGAAAGTGCTTCCCAGTTTTTCTTAGTTAAGTGCGTGAACTTGTTATAGGATTTAATTAGCCGTGTCGTTACTTCTTCCTGTATGTCCTTAGATTTCGGTACTTTTTTCTTTAAGACCCTTCTGCTCTGTCTTCCTACTTCTTGTGCAAGTTCCTCAACTATTTTGACAAAATCTTCCCAAGTAACTTTGTTGCTTCTCATTTATACATAATATTCTATCCTCAGTTCCTGCACTTCTTAGCGAAAATATAAATTCGATAGTCTTACGGTGTATATAGATATGTGATATATAGATATATAGTAAAAAATAACGAGATAAAATAATACGTCAATAGTAGATAGACAACCTGCGTTCTGGCACATCCCCTAAATCGCAACCCTTAAATATTAATAAATGCCAAACGGCTTAACGTAGGATGACGTGTGACGTATCGTTGGAAAGGGGATGAAAAAGGGGGTTGAATGCAGTATGTGGCGTGCGCATCGGAATATGCCAAAAGGGCATTACGTCATATCTTCTTTTCTATTGGTCCGATTTTGACGTAAGAGGGCTCGTCGGAACGGGGAGGGGGTAACGAATAAGTTGAGACAAAAAACAAAGATGGCGGCATTGCCAAAACGGCATTACAGCATATCTTCGTTGCTATTGGTCCGATTTTGACGTAAGAGGGCTCGTCAGAACGTGGAGGGAGTAACGAATAAGTTGAGACAAAAAACAAAGATGGCGGCAGTGCCAAAACGGCATTACAGCATATCTTTGTTGCTATTGGTCCGATTTTGACGTATGGGGTGTCAAATAAAAGCGGTGGTGACACAGAAGCCAACTGTCAATTCTTCTTCTTCTTTTCGTTTGTCAATTCTTCTTCTTTTCCGTATAGTGCCTAACAGAACGTGACATTCGACATCTTTGTTGTCATTGGTCCGATTTTGACGTATGGGGTGTCAAATGAAAGCGGTAACGACACAGAAGCCAACTGTCAATTCTTCTTCTGTGAAAGCGGCGGCGACACAGAAGCCAACTGTCAATTCTTCTTCTGTCAACGTTCAATATTAACTGTCAATTCTTCTTTTCCGTATAGTGCCTAACAGAACGTGACATTTGACGTATGACGTGACATTTATGTGTGACGTGGCAAAGCGCTGACATTCGACGCAGAACGTGACATTTGACGTAGATATGTGACATTCGACATCTTTGTTGTCATTGGTCCGATTTTGACGTATGGGGTGTCAAATGAAAGCGGTAATGACACAGAAGCCAACTGTCAATTCTTCTTCTGTCAACGTTCAATATTAACTGTCAATTCTTCTTCTTTTCCGTATAGTGCCTAACAGAACGTGACATTTGACGTATGACGTGACATTTATATGACATTGTTCAGTTTTCCGTCCGACATTTGACGCAGAACGTGACGTAGGACGTGAATGACGTGAAATTCGACGCAGAACGTGACATTTGACGTAGATATGTGACATTCGACGTAGGACGTGAATGACGTGAAATTCGACGCAGAACGTGAATGACGTGACGTGAATGACGTGACATGTGACGTAGGACGTAAATGACGTGACGTGAATGACGTTAAGTTCGAAGCAGAACGTGACATTTGAACGTGAATGACGTGACATTCGACTTGCTATCCTCTGCTGCGCTCTGCTACCGTCTGCTAATCTCTATTACCTTCTGCTCCGCTCTGCTACACTCTGCTGACCCCTTATACCGCTCTGTGATCGTCTGTGCCTTCTGTTAGCTTGTCTCTGATGACGTCTGTACGTCTCTGGTACCCTCTGCTAGCCTCTGTTATCCTCTGTGACCCTCTGCTAGCCTCTGTTATCCTCTGTGACCCTCTGCTACCCTCTGTTACCCTCTGCTGCGCTCTGCTACCCTCTGCTGACCTCTGATAACCTCTGTTACACTCTCTAAAGTCAAAAAATAAAAGACAACATTTTATTAATATTATTTATTAACAATTATCCAAATCATTTACAACTTTATTGCTATAGGATCCTGGACGCCCATATAAAAAGCATGGAAAACGGAAAGTTTACCTTGGACAGAGGAGTCCTGTGATGGACATTTAAGTCAACCTTGGACAAAAATTCAATACAAATTAAATGGGTCAATTCTCTATTAGACATGATACAGTCTAGCTTGGACTGAACTATTCTAAATAAAATTCCAAGAGTTATCGCATTCAAAAAGTGTTTTTTGAATTACGAAATAAAATACCAAGATGTTACATATTATTTATTAACAAATTATAATAATTCTAATAATTTTAAAATTGTTTCTCTTTGCAGTTCTGCCTTTTTATTTAAACCTAAATTCATTAGTTCACTAATAATTTTTCGTTTTTGATGCATTTTTTCTTTGTATGATTTTCGTATCGCCATCCCACGTTCAGTTTTGTAAAATGTTCTTCTCTTTTCATTTGCTTCATTTTTCCTTCTAATACCTTCCTCACCTCTTTCACACTTGCAGGTTGATTTGACATGTAGTTCATGCTCAGATGTATATTTTTCTAAATTGCTAACGCCTCTGCTCGCTAGGGTAGAAATTTCTTTGCGTATACCTGCACAGAACTTTCCTCTCGAATGTAACCATTCTGATTTAAATACTCTTCTCTCGTAATGGGAATGCGGTTTACCTAAAAGTCCATCTCCATCTCGACGAAGGTGTTTTTGACCATCAGCACAGGCAATGTATCTCAAAACACCAACACAATGATCCAAACAAATAATTTTTCTAAATGTAGTTTTTGGATGTAGTCTTTTCCCTGCACGTTGTAGTTTCTTCTTGTAAGCCAACATTGTAGATCCATTCGTAAAATGAATTAATGAATGGATATGTTCGTGTGCAGTACTTCCGTCGTCTGCTACTAAATGACAACGGCAAATGGAATACCATTTTACATTAGGAGCACATGCTAGAATAGAAAAATCACTCTCATTTAAGAGTAAATGATACCATTCTCTTGGTGACTCTTCGTAATCCTTTGCCATATCCGCCGGAGAAACATATCCTTTGCCATATCGTCTAGACAACGAGACTTTGACCTTTGACCGCGTGAATGACGCATGCGTAAAGTAATCAATTAGGGTGGGGGAAGCTGTACTGGCAGATAAATTTAACGACTTTGTAAGGACTCTTTTAGTGTAGTGAGACAGCTTTCAGAGTTCAGTTCTCTGTTCTTAAGTATCCAGTTAAAATATGTCTATTTTGTCAAAAAGTGACTATCTGGCTCTTTTGAGTGTCAACGACATTAATGCTCTTTCTCCGGCGGATATGGCAAAGGATTACGAAGAGTCACCAAGAGAATGGTATCATTTACTCTTAAATGAGAGTGATTTTTCTCTTCTAGCATGTGCTCCTAATGTAAAATGGTATTCCATTTGCCGTTGTCATTTAGTAGCAGACGACGGAAGTACTGCACACGAACATATCCATTCATTAATTCATTTTACGAATGGATCTACAATGTTGGCTTACAAGAAGAAACTACAACGTGCAGGGAAAAGACTACATCCAAAAACTACATTTAGAAAAATTATTTGTTTGGATCATTGTGTTGGTGTTTTGAG
Organism: Diabrotica virgifera virgifera; assembly: GCF_917563875.1. Taxonomy (NCBI): domain Eukaryota; kingdom Metazoa; phylum Arthropoda; class Insecta; order Coleoptera; family Chrysomelidae; genus Diabrotica; species Diabrotica virgifera. The sequence continues at coordinate 136,291,287 of NC_065444.1, forward strand.
ATACATTGCCTGTGCTGATGGTCAAAAACCCCTTCGTCGAGATGGAGATGGACTTTTAGGTAAACCGCATTCCCATTACGAGAGAAGAGTATTTAAATCAGAATGGTTACATTCGAGAGGAAAGTTCTGTGCAGGTATACGCAAAGAAATTTCTACCCTAGCGAGCAGAGGCGTTAGCAATTTAGAAAAATATACATCTGAGCATGAACTACATGTCAAATCAACCTGCAAGTGTGAAAGAGGTGAGGAAGGTATTAGAAGGAAAAATGAAGCAAATGAAAAGAGAAGAACATTTTACAAAACTGAACGTGGGATGGCGATACGAAAATCATACAAAGAAAAAATGCATCAAAAACGAAAAATTATTAGTGAACTAATGAATTTAGGTTTAAATAAAAAGGCAGAACTGCAAAGAGAAACAATTTTAAAATTATTAGAATTATTATAATTTGTTAATAAATAATATGTAACATCTTGGTATTTTATTTCGTAATTCAAAAAACACTTTTTGAATGCGATAACTCTTGGAATTTTATTTAGAATAGTTCAGTCCAAGCTAGACTGTATCATGTCTAATAGAGAATTGACCCATTTAATTTGTATTGAATTTTTGTCCAAGGTTGACTTAAATGTCCATCACAGGACTCCTCTGTCCAAGGTAAACTTTCCGTTTTCCATGCTTTTTATATGGGCGTCCAGGATCCTATGTATGTACTCGGTGGGATTCATATCAATACTGAACATGTTCAGTGTCACAATGTCTCATAAATGCCACGTTCTGCGTCAAATGTCGGACGGAAAACTGAACAATGTCACATATCTACGTCAAATGTCACGTTCTGCGTCGAATTTCACGTCATTCACGTCCTACGTCAAATGTCACGTTCTGCGTCAAATGTCGGACGGAAAACTGAACAATGTCATATAAATGTCACGTCATACGTCAAATGTCACGTTCTGTTAGGCACTATACGGAAAAGAAGAAGAATTGACAGTTAATATTGAACGTTGACAGAAGAAGAATTGACAGTTGGCTTCTGTGTCGTTACCGCTTTCATTTGACACCCCATACGTCAAAATCGGACCAATGACAACAAAGATGTCGAATGTCACGTTCTGTTAGGCACTATACGGAAAAGAAGAAGAATTGACAAACGAAAAGAAGAAGAAGTGACAATAGCTCAACACAATGAAGAATAATTGACAAACGAAAAGAAGAAGAAGAATTGACAGTTGGCTTCTGTGTCACCGCCGCTTTCATTTGACACTCCATACGTCACAATCGGACCAATAGCAACAAAGATATGCTGTAATGCCGTTTTGGCACTGCCGCCATCTTTGTTTTTGTCTCAACTTATTCGTTACCCCCTCCACGTTCCGACGAGCCCTCTTACGTCAAAATCGGACCAATAGAAAAGAAGATATGACGTAATGCCCTTTTGGCACTGGCGCCATCTTTGTTTTTTTGTCTCAACTTATTCGTTACCCCCTCCCCGTTCCGACGAGCCCTCTTACGTCAAAATCGGACCAATAGAAACGAAGATATGACGTAATGCCCTTTTGGCATATTCCGATGCGCACGCCACATACTGCATTCAACCCCCTTTTTCATCCCCTTTCCAACGATACGTCACACGTCATCCTACGTTAAGCCGTTTGGCATTTATTAATATTTAAGGGTTGCGATTTAGGGGATGTGCCAGAACGCAGGTTGTCTATCTACTGTCAATATATGGTAAAAATATTTAAAAAAAATTGCAATAATAATAAATAATAGTTCAAAAATAAATAACGTTATATTACCCTTGTAAATAAGTAGTTAGAATAATAATGTAAATGTATTATGCATATAGCGTATATTTGTTATATATTTATATCGTATATTTATATTGATAGTGTATATTTACGATAGCAAATATTAAAATCATAAAAAAAATTGCAAAAATGTACCCTCGTAATAAATAATATAAATAATATATACCTCAAATAATAATGGTAATATGCCATGTGAATAACTTTAATATGTGTTAAAAAAAATTCCAATAATACCCATAAAGATAATTAAAAATAAATAGATAAAAATACTAATTACATTACTGCTATTTCATTCATTTATTAAGAAATATCGTGGAAATACTAAAAGAACAAAATATAGACTCACCACTTTAAACGTTTGTGTTCGTATCACCAAAAGTTCTCGATCCACGTTCCCTGGCATTGTCCATTGTCCCACGATGTTCCATCTCCATACCATTGTCCATTTAGCTCCATGTCAGGCCTGCTGTCTCCATCCTTTCTACATACCACATTGTATTCTAGGGTGGCCGAGGTACCAGATCCTCAGCCATAGACGTTTTTCTTTCCATTTCTCGTTCCAGTTTACTTCAGTTTCTTCCCTGGTCTTGGATCGCCATATGATGGTCCAGGATTACTAGGGCTATCTTCTCCCGGTAAGGGTGGTTAACCCTTATCCGAGGGGTGGAATGATTACTAGTCATGTCACTGTTCAAGTTGTTTTATTATACTCGCATGAGTACAAGCTGGTAACAACCTACGTAACGTCGTCCCCGCGGAGTGTAGATGACACTCTCTTTTAATGTGAATAATCTTACATCTAATAATAGAATGACGAATGTGGAATGTGTAATGAGGAATCCCTTATATGTTTTGGTTGTATAAATATTGAAAAGTGCAAAGTCAGCGTCGACCCTGAAAAGTGTTTATAGTGGCTGTATGTATACTTACACCTCACGATCTAGGTCAATAATGTTTATGTAACGAAAGAAGGTTGGAATTGTTTATGATGACATTTAAATAACCGAAAGAAATTAGCGTAGATAATTAAAGGGTCTTTTTTTAAAAGATATCTAATGAGTACAGATGAATTCTTGTACAGGCGCAAAATCTCTGTCCAATGCTATTTAAATACATTTATTTTTTTCGAATCCTGAGAAAACTAATAAATATTTTTTAAAACATACACCCAGAATGAAAGATAACATTATTACGGAGGACCGAAAGTCCCTTAGAATAAACAAAAAGTTTCTTTTGAATGAAATATTCGAAATTAAAAATCACACTAACTTTTCTCTTGTTTTTTCATCCCATTATCTTTATTAAAATAAACATATATTAGATATATAAGGTATTAAATAAACATTATATAAGTTTTCAGGGACCTTCTGCCCTCGGTAATAATGTAAGCTTCCATTCTGCGTTTAAATTTTTCAAAAATACTTATTAGTTTTCTCAAAATTCGAAAAAAATTAATGCATTTAATTAGCACTGGACCAAGATTTTGCGCCTATCCCCAACGAACACCTCTATACGGACGGTATTTAAAACAAAATTCATTTGCCGATATATTGAGCCTGTACTCTTCCGGACAATCCCTTAAAATGATGTGTACCTAAATGAAAAAAAAAATACATAGGTATTTTTTCCAAATATTTTAGAATACAAAATTACAATATTTATATTTTATTATTTCAAATTAACACAGATATGACAACGAGTGATATTTGATAACTCTTTACCTTATCAGCAGTAGGTAATAAAAATCTGGTTCTTAGTGTGGGATCCGTCATTAAAATATTTTGTGTGTCGATCATTAAAAGAAATGTGACACCATAACGCGTTGCTCTATTAATACTTTAACATTGATATCTTGTGACTAAAAATGTTAACGGAATGTCTGCTTGATTGAACATATCCAATAAAAATTGTATTTTCTTTTAAAAATGTTTGGGATTGAAGGGAGATTTTGACTGTATGATAAAACAATAATTATACAAACAAAACAGTTATAATTATCAAGATTTTTGCTGTAAACTCGTGGAGAAATACATTAAATTAATAGAGATCGGTAAATATGCACTTAAAAAAACCTTAAATTATGCCAAAAACAGTTGAATTGAAATATGCACTAAAATAGTATGCTTTTATGCATTTATAAAAAACGCAATAATAATTATTATTGGTGTATTGAAAGTAGGTATTCCAGGTTGTATCTTAGTCGATAGGAAAAATATTCTGATTCGTTTTTTACAATCTTCATTAACGGTTCATAACGATTTTTGCTCCAAAATTTTAAAGAACGGATTGACGTGAAATTTAGCTTACACATAGGTAACATGTAAAAGAAAAAAAGTGAAAAGAAAACTTTGCCCTGGGGGTTGAGTTTCTCCTCTTCTCGGAGGGGAAAAATATACGTTCAAAATAAGTTCGGAAATGGATAAACACACTAATTCTAAGCAACTTCTGTTATATAGAATTTTTCACTAAGTTAATACTTTTTGAGTTATTTGCTAGTCAATATGTCAATTTTTCAACAAAAAACACTTTTATACGGTTTTTTGCCAATAACTCAAAAAGTAAGTAGGTATGTTATCGGGAAAAACATTAAAAATATAGCTTATAAAGTAACCAAATTGATGTACGTATAACTTTTTAGAATCAGTAGAAGCAAAATTGTAGCTAATGTAAAACAGGAAACAGGTTCATATTCGTCAAATTTAAAAATGAATAATTTCACGTGAAATAACCAAAAAATGATAGCAACTAAAAAATGATGCACTGTTCTCAATTCAATTCAGTTCAATTTATTGATGTCAATATACAAAGTATTTACACTTATGTGTGAAGAGAAAAGTGAGAAAACTTATTACAACTTTTTTAAAGTTTTAAAATAATCTTTTTTATGTTTTCTAAAAAAGTTTCTAGCGTTAAAATTAAGAAAGATACTTTCAAAATAAAGTAGGCCCTATTTTTCTTAAAAAACTCCGAAAATCACCCCTTAATTCGGGCTAAGTAAAGGGCTAATTTTTGAAAAAATTGGGTTTTAAAGTAAAATTGTTTAAATTTTGAAAGTGATGTTTTTTTTCAAAATGACATAAAATTTATTAGTGCTAAAAAAATTACGAAGAGTAAAAAATGTAGGTTTTGCTTTTCTGAATATTTAGTATTATGTTTTTTTTGAGACAAATATTGGTTAAGATATGGCTGTTCAAAATTGGCATACACAGTTGGTTAGTGACTAGTTCAATCCCTTTCTGAACCAATTGAAGCTTACAGATCATATTTATAAACAATACATACACGAGTAAATCAACTTGTGAAGTGGTGACGATAAATTTTATTTGCTAACTTCCTTAATTTAATGCTAAAAACTTTTTAACCTTTTTTTAAACACTACAAAAAAGTTGTAATGAGTGTTCCCCAAAAAGTGCTTTAGTTTTTGACACTTCACGTTGGAATATTCAATTTGAAATTTGACGTGTATGAACCTATTTGTCATTAGTTACAACTCTTCTTTTACTGGGTCTAGGGATCTCTTACATAAGTACACCATTTTTTCACTTTTTTATGGGCTATATTTTTCTTGAGAATGTTTTTTCGATAAAATACTGACTTTTTTAGTTAATTGCAAAAAAAACCGTTAGAATGTGTTTTTTTTTTTGTTGAAAAATGAACAAAAAATAACAACAGTTCCTTAGAATTAGTCAGTTAATCCATTTCCGGACTTATTTTGAACGTATATTTTTTCATCCCTAGACGAGGTGAAAGTCACTCCCATGGCAAAAGAAAACATCGGCATAATATCAATTTTCTTCTTTGATATGTTACCTATCTGTATGCCAAATTTCATGTCAATCTTAAGTGATTTTTTAAAATTTATGGGTTTTGCAATATTTTACCGTCAGCGAACGGACTAATAGAAGAGGATCCGATATAAGGCCGATCTGCATCGATCTACTTAATAGATAACAATAATTATTGGATATGTAATTTAGTATGTTAACAATTATAAAAAACAAGGGGTTCATGATCTAATTTTCTTCTGACTATAATCAATTAATAATTAATAAATTACTTTTATCTACTCTATGTCATATTATGTATAAATTTTTAGTTTGTGAAAACTGTCATTATAGATAGCAGTGCTTTAAAGTAAGCATGAAGGAACAATGTATTTTAAATGGGATTTATTTTTTCTCACTCTTTTTGACACACTTTCATATAATCAAATATTCTTTCTTAACTTTCGCGTTGTCATGGTGATGACATAATGAGCAATAAAAAAAAATTTTACAGTTTTGTGGTTTGAAAGAAATTAGAATTTTTATATGTCAAAGTTCTAAAAATTGTAGAATAGAAATAAATTCCAGTGACGAAGAGTTACAGTATTTTTATTTGTTTATCGTAGATAAAATAATGTATGAAATTGTGCGTGAAGTACTTTTTACGAACTTACGCGATGTATAGCACTCGCTCCGTTTCATAAATAACTATTTTCATATATTAAAAAAAAATGTTTCGACCCGGGTAGATATTATTCCAGATTTTCAGATTTGGGCACAGAGTTGGATTGTTGGCGCATATATGGAGAGCAGGTAGCGCAACAACTATAAACTCAATTTTACAATGGAAACCCGGAGTTAGAAGGAGACGCGGAGGAACTAGAATAAATGGTTACAGGAATTAAAGGAAGATTTATATAGGGCAGGAATTAGAGACTAGCAGAAAAAGAAAGAGGATAGAAAGAAATGGAGAAGATGGATCTAGATAGCTTTTTAGTGGCTAATCCCCACCTGGAGTGTTTAGCCATTTAATTTTTTTATTACATATTATTATTGGTACATCAAAAATTAAAAGGACGGTGCCTGTAATAAAATCTAAAATATTAAAATTTTCTATAAGTTCAAATTTATTTATTAACATTTTTGATATAATTTTCATAAATAAATGACTTACTATTAACACTTTTTTAATTAATTCCAATAAATCCATTTTATAGCAATAATAATATATTAGTATTTTTGTAAAATAAATATCAATCATAGTATCATAAATAACACAGGTTTACAAAAAAAAACTAAATTTCGGACAATTTGACGAAACCATATGACAAGGGGGTTTTTGGAGTGGCTGATCACAAATCCGGGGTCTGCTCACCTCTATCGCGTAAGGTAAAGGTCATTTCAAGGTCAAATCAAGATAAATCGACAGTCGCTATGAAAAAGTATATTAGGGGGTTCTCGGGGTCGCTGAAGACGAATCCGGAGTCCGCTGACCTCTATCACGTCTAGTTCAACGTCATTTTAAGGTCAAATCAGCATAAATCGACACAATCGCTCTGAAAGTATAGGGAATTTTGGGGTCTGAATTGGGATACACAGCATCTCAATAAACATCATATTACAAATAAACCTTTTAATAATTAAATGCCCGTGGTAATGTTTGTTTAATAAATACGAGTAATCTAGTTTTGCCTGCTAGTATTTGATACAAGGTCGAGTTGCAATAATATTCAGTGGGTGTTTATTAACAGTCAGCACTTTAAATTACGGTCACCTTGGCTTACCAAAACAGTAAATAAACAATAACCGACTTTAATTATATTTTTACGAGAACAGATAGAGATTTTAGCAGTTGAGATTCGACGGGGTAACATCGATTTCAAGTAAATAATATACCACCAGTTATTTTCTGTGATATATTTAACGTGTAAATAAATGTCTTAACAACGAACTATATTTACTACATCAACCCTCATAGTCGGGGTAACCACCCCTAAGTATCCAGGGTGGCTCAGAGGACGGGAGCCACCATATGGCGATCCAAGACCAGGGAAGAACTCAGAACTAGCAGTCTAGAACGAGAAATGGGAAAACACGTCAATGTTCTTGCACCTCGACCACCCTAGATAGCAGCGGGGTGCCCACATAAAATGGATGGAGATATCAGGCCCGAGACGGAGATGATAATGGTATGGAGATGGAACTTCGTGTGGACAATGGACAATGGACAATGCTATGGAACGTGCAGCGAGGACTTTTTGCGTGATACGAACACAGACCGTGTAAAAGTGGTGAGTCCATATTATCTATTTTTATGGTATTTCCTGATTCGTATAATATAAAATATAAAGTATAAAGTAATATTAACGTAATTATCATTTAAGATGCACATTACCTTTTAAGTTTTACCTATTTTTACTTAATTATTCTATTTTAATTTCCTTATGATACCAATATTTATCAAAATATACAGAATTTTTTTTAACCCTGATATTAGTTATTATAGGACGTAATGATACATTTTATTTGATACTGATTTTTATATGATTTTTTATATATTTACCAACATATTTTATCTTTGCTGATTCTTATCCATTTATTATGGGACTACTGATTTTTATTACATTTGTATTGGCTAAGCAGTAGACCCCTTTTTAATGGTGATTTATATTGAGTGATATACTGATTTTTATGGCAATTTACTATATTTTTACTATTTTTGACATAATATTTTTCATATATATTTACTATACCTCGTAAGACTGTCAAATTTATGCGTTCGTTACGGGTACAGGAATAAGAAAATTATGAATAAATGAGTAGCAACAAAGTTACTTGGGAAGATTTCATCAAAATAGTTGAGGAGATTACGCAAGAAGTAACAAGACAAAGTAGAAGGGTCTTGAAGAAGAAAGTACCTAAATCTAAGGATATACAAGAAGAAGTAACGACACAGCTAATTAAATTGTATAACAAATTCACACATTTAACGAAGAAAAATTGGGAAGCGCTATCGGACAAACAAAGAGAAGCGTGCAACAAATATTTCGGAAAAATAAGAGACAAAGTTATACGCTCATTTCAAGCTGTAAACTTAAGGACAGTAGTTCCAAGTTCAATACACCAACTAATCGACAAGGAAATAGAGGAAGAACAAAGCGACGAAGAAGTAGAAGAGGAAAAAAGTGACGAGGAGATAGAGGAAAAAATTGACGAGGAAATAAAAGAGGGAAAAAGCGACATAAAACAAGAGATAAAAATATTAAACATGGCTCTGACAATCAACGAATTTTTGAATATTGCAAGCAAGGTATTGCCCAACGAGTTTGATGGAAGCGCAGGGAAATTACAACCATTTTTAGACGCATTAGAGTTACTTGGAAAAATAGCAGAAGGACATGAAGAAACAGCAATAACATTAATAAAAACAAGATTGACTAATAAGGCTAGAAATCTGATAACTACAGAGGATACGATCCCACTTATAGCAGCGGCACTGAAGAAAGAATTGAGAGGTGACAATCCGAAAACGATAATAGACAAGTTAACAAAGAAAGGCAAGGAAACAAAGATGCAGCAGTGTACGCATCCGAAGTAGAGGAATTAGCGGAACAGTTGAAAGTAGCATACATAGCGGAAGGAATGCCATTGGAGCTAGCGAAAAAATACACAACGGAAACAGTTGTAGCAACAATGAAGCGAAACGTTAATACGGATAGAGCAAAGTTAATACTGGAGGCAGGTAATTTCACAACACCGCAGGAAGTAGTATCTAAATTTTTATCGATTGATACGACAGAGGAGAACACACAGGGAAGAGTGTTCAATTATAGGACGAATTATGAAAATAGGAGAGGACAACAGCAATACCGAAGAGGATACCACAACAAATACGACAGAGGAAGAAGAAATAACTTCGGACAACGGAACGAAGGAGAAGAAACAGGAAACCAACGGAATTATTCCAACAGAGGATATAGACAATTCAACAACCAAACGTACAGAGGAAACCAGAGAGGAGGACGAAACAGAAACGTAAGGCTACTTGAGTTAGAAGACAGCCAAGAGGAAACAGAAAACCAGCAGTTGGGGTTTTGAATGAACGAAACAAGGAAAGTACACAGTCAGAAGTGGAATATAATATTTACAACTTCGACTTAAACCTAACGAATTGTGTACGAATGAAAACAGGAATCCTAGAAAACACAAATACCTTTATCATAGACACAGGAGCTGATATTTCAATACTGAAATGTTCACAAGATTTTATGAAGGAACAGGTGAAACCAAACACAAAAGCGAAAATAAAAGGAGTAACTAAAGGAGAATTACAAACAATGGGAGAAGTTGAAACAACACTAGAAGTAAAAGGATCTCGATTTGAGCATATCTTTCAATTAGTGGAACCTAGCTTTCCTATTCCAACCGACGGAATCATTGGGAGAGACTTCATTTCAAATTTTCAATGCATACTAGACTATGCTAACCTTAAAATGCACATTAAAGAGGACAACGATTGTTACATTAGTACAAACATTTTGGATAATATAGATAATGACGCGATAATAATACCGCCCAGATGTGAAATTTACAGAATCGTAAAAATTTTTCAAACGCTGAAGAACGACAGGATAGTGGAACAACAAGAAATACAACCAGGAATATTCATAGCGAGAGCAATTATTTCAAGTAATAATCCGTACATCAAAATTTTGAACACAACCTACGAAACAGTAAAAGTAGAGACAAACGAAATCAAAACATTAGACATTAAATTATTCAACATATATAGACTGATCAACGACAGCAAGGATAGGAAAAAGGAATTACGGGAATCATTGAAGTTAGACATTCCAGAATACATACGCGATAAGTTAGTATCTTTATGTGAAGATTATTCAGATATATTCGCCCTAAGGCACGACATGCTAACATGTAACAACTTCTACGAGTAGAAACTGAGAGTTAAAGACCAAACTCCGGTATACATTAAAAACTATAGGACACCTCATGCACAAACAGAGGAATTAAACCGGCAAGTGCAAAAACTGAGAGACCAAGGAATAATAGAACCGTCTACATCAGAATACAACAGCCCAGTAGTACTGGTACCGAAAAAGGCGATAGATGGAAATAAAGCATGGAGATTATGCATAGATTTTAGACAACTGAACAAGAAAATAGTCACAGACAAATTTCCTTTACCAAGGATAGACTCGATACTAGATCAACTAGGAAGAGCAAAATGGTTTTCAGTTATAGACTTAATGTCAGGTTTTCACCAGATACCATTAGAAAAATCATCGAGAAAATACACATCGGTTAGCACAGAAAATGGAGCATTTCAATTTACCAGATTACCTTTTGGATTAAATGTAAGCCCAAATAACTTTTCAAGGATGATGTCAATAGCATTTTCGGGATTAACACCAGACAAAGCATTTCTTTACATGGACGATATAGTAGTGATAGGAATATCTGAAAAACATCACCTAGACAACCTGAAAAAGACATTTGAGACATGTCGAAAATTCAATTTGAAACTTAACCCAGCAAAATGTCAATTTTTTAGAAGAGAAGTAACATATTTAGGACATGATCTTTCTCAGGAAGGAGTATCACCAGACAAAGCAAAATATGCAACGATTGAACAATACCCGACACCTAAGACAGCGGAAGAAACAAAAAGATTCGTAGCATTTTGTAACTATTATAGACGTTTTATTCAAAATTTTGCTGAAATATGCAGACCACTCAACAGATTATCAAGAAAAGGAGTAGAATTTTTTTGGTCAGAAGAATGTGAAAAAGCATTCAATAAGCTTAAATCATCTCTGATGAAGCCACCGATCCTAAAATATCCAGATTTCAATAAACAATTCATCCTAACAACAGACGTATCCAACGAGAGTTGTTCAGCAATTTTAAGTCAAGATTATAACGGAATAGACCTACCTATAGCATACGCATCAAGAAGTTTTAATAAAGGAGAATGTAATAAACCTATAATCGTTAAGGAATTACTAGCGATTCATTGGGGAATTAATCATTTCAAATGTTATTTATATGGAGCACCAACATTTTTAGTAAAAACGGATCATAAACCACTAACACATTTATTTGCAATGAAAGAACCAACTTCGAAACTTACAAGAATCAGATTAGATTTAGAGGAATACGATTTCGAAATAGAATACATAACAGGGAAAAATAACTATGCAGATAGTCTTTCAAGAATAACATTACATCAACTAAAGAACCTATACATAGACAATACCCATATATTAGCTATAACACGAGCTCAAGCAAGAGAAAATAAGAAGGAAGCAAGGCAAACGAAGGCAGAAAGCGAACTCGCACTACAGCCAGAAGCCCACAAACAGACAGTAAGAAAGGTACTAAATAATTTAGAGGCGCATAGACTACTAATTTTGTCTTTTGGAGCAGAACTAATCTCACCAAGGCTGAGCATTAGGGTCAAAAACAAAATAAAGTGCAGCAAGAGCATAGCCACAGGATTCAATCATTTCGATTTAAACCAAATGTTGGCACAGCTTGATAAGCTGGCGGTAGAGAATGTAGTACGTAAAGTAAAAATATATGTAAACGATATTATTTTTAAAGTGTGCACAATTGAGGAATTTATTAAACAAGGAAACAAAATATTAAAGAATGTTGAAATATACATATGTGAAGTACCAGAAACAATAGAAGAAGACAAAGAAAAACACAGGCTAATAGAAGAATATCACAATCATCCGATGTTTGGAGGACACTTAGGAAATAACAGACTCATAAAGAAGCTAAAAGCAAGATTTAGATGGAAAAATTTGGAAAAAGACGTAAGAAAATACGTTAAACAATGTCATAAATGTCAAATTAATAAACCGAAAAAAACACATGTCGAAGAATTCGTGATATCGGACACTTCTTCTAAACCATGGGACATAGTATATATAGATACGATAGGTCCATTCACTAAAAGTAACGAAGGTAATAGATACTGTATAACAATGTTATGTGAACTTACTAAATACGCGGTCAGCATACCCGTGTGCAATAAAGAAGCAGATACAATAGCCCGAGGAATTTTTGATCATTTCATACCAACATACGGACTCATGAAGCAAATAAGAACAGACCAAGGCACAGAATATAAAAATGAAGTAATGCAGGAATTAACAAAGCTATTAAAAATAGAGCACAACTTCTCAACGGCATACCATCCACAGTCCATTGGAAGTTGCGAAAAACTACACAGAACATTAAACGAGTACGTAAGAGCATTCATAGATGAAGACAGAGAAAATTGGGATGTGTGTTGCAGGATGTTCACATACTGCTACAATACAACCCCTAACGCGTACCATGGTTACACACCGTTTGAACTATTATATGGCAGGAAGGTTAACCTACCAGAAGACCTTACACAGGAGGTTCAACCATGTTACAATATAGATGCTTACTACAATGAGTTACGTTACAAACTACAAAGCGCACACGAGAGAGCTAGAACCTTCTTACTAAAGCACAAAAAAGAGCGACAAGAAAAGAATAAGCTCAAAGCAACACCACAACAATTTAAAATAGGAGACCTAGTCCTGGTAAAAAGGGAAGAGAATGGTAAGTTTGATAGTCTTTATGTAGGCCCTTTCACAATAACAGAGGTAAATAATGTTAATTGTAAGATCAGATCGGAAAACAATAAAATCAAGGAAATACATAAGAATAGACTATATGCTTACAATCCGAGAACACCGTGAGTGACAAGTGAAACGGGAACAGTCTAGATAACGAACATTTTCACTTTTATTTTCTGTATCTAATTAGTATTTATAGGAAAAATGTATATATTGTACTTCGTAAAACGCAGCAAGTAATTAGTGGTACTATTAGAAAAATTTTCTTCCTTTTCCGTAGTCAGAAAATTTTCGGGGGAAGGGGAAGATGAATTGGGATACACAGCATCTCAATAAACATCATATTACAAATAAACCTTTTAATAATTAAATGCCCGTGGTAATGTTTGTTTAATAAATACGAGTAACCTAGTTTTGCATGCTAGTATTTGATACAAGGTCGAGTTGCAATAATATTCAGTGGGTGTTTATTAACAGTCATCACTTTAAATCACGGTCACCTCGGCTTACCAAAACAGTAAATAAATAATAACCGACTTTAATTATATTTTTACGAGAACAGATAAATCAATTAGCAGTTGAGATTCGACGGGGTAACATCGATTTCAAGTAAATAATATACCACCAGTTATTTTCTGTGATATATTTAACGTGTAAATAAATGTCTTAACAACGAACTATATTTACTACATCAACCCTCATAGTCGGGGTAACCACCCCTAAGTATCCAGGGTGGCTCAGAGGACGGGAGCCACCATAGGTCGTTGATCATGAAAACTGCAGTCCGTTGAGCTCTACCACGTCATGTAAAGGTCATTTCAAGTTCAAATCAGGAGGAGTTAACAAAATTGATTTGACCTTGAAATGGCCTTTACCTGACGTGGTTGAGCTCAACGGGCCCCAGTTTTGTGATCAGGGACCCCAAAAACACCCTAATATACTTTTTCACAGCGGTTGTGTTGATTTATCTAGATTTGACCTCGAAATGACCTTCAGCTAGACGTGATAGAGGTCAACGGATCCTGGATTCGTTATAAGCGACCCCAAAAACCTCCTAATATACTTTTTCAGAGCGACTGTCGATTTATCTTGATTTGTCCTTGAAATGACCTTTACCTGACGTGATAGAGGTTAGCGGACCCCGGATTCGTAACCAGCGACCCCAAAAACCCCCCTAGTCATATGGTTTTGTCAAATAGTCCGAAATGTATTTTTTGTAAACCTGTATAATCAAAAGAATATCAATCTTTTAATTTAAATAGACAACTTTAAAACACAGACAACTGTATTCACAGTAAAAGTTTCAAAAGATCACACATTACGCTGAAAATAGGAGGTAAATCTAGCAGACGAGTCGTTGTGACTTTCAAAATATGACAACGCCGCTGGAAGTGACAACGCGCCTTGAACTACCCTATATATGGAAGCCATAACGTATGCTGTACGCTTCGGTATATACGTATATATAATTATACAAAATTTATTTTGGTAAATCCTTTCCCCTCAATAGGTAGACCCATTTTATAAGCCCCCCTTTTACCAAATACACAATTTTTAAAAAATAATTCCTAGTAGAAAAGGTGGAAGTCGGACAGCCTCTTCTGTATACCGGAAGTCACAACTTAACGTGCATCAATATATATATATATATATATATATATATATATATATATATATATATATATGGATTCCGACTTTAGGAAGCCAAAAACGCTATATCGCACCGGTCATACGAAGCCCGACACCTCCTTACGAAGCCCGGATTCGGGCTTCGTAATTCTTTAATGTTATTTCCCCAAAAAACGTACTTTACACCATCTCTCGATATTTTAACCAAGCTCAGAACATGTGAATACGCTTGGGCTTCATATATATTCGGACAAATTTTAGAAATGTACCATAGGTAGCTCTGAAATCATGATTAACAATACGAAGCCCGGGCTGCTTATGCCTGGAATTATTATCAAAACATACACTCGTAGTTCATGGTATCTACCACCAGTTTGCGCTGCGAAAAGAAGTATATACTCTGTAGAAGTTCAGCAGCGTTAGGAAGCCCACATTGAGCTACCGATTATAAGAAGCCCTGAAGTTTGGCAACGTTTTTGCATATTCCTCAAAGTACTATTAGCTTGTAAACATTTTTATTATTACCTGGCAATGCACATTTTTTGTATTTTTGGGTCGTTCATCGTCATTAATCTTGTGTACTAAGACTCCCGAGAACAGATTATGGTAATTCTTAGCATTACCTGTACACAGTAAGATACCGACAGAAAAAAGATTTAAAAATTGAATCGCAAAAGAATTATTTATTTTAATTGATACAATTAATACAAATTAACACTTTGTATTACTAATTTACTATTTTAGTTTGTAATAAGCCACATAATTTGCTACCAAATAGGAAATTAATATGACAAATTAAATTATTGTTTTTTTTTTATTTAAAAAAGGTTAATGCCTCGACAACTAATGGCCATTGGCATGGTAGGTACGGTAATTTTTAACAGTTAGATACCTAGTGTAATGTGTAGTGTGTGTGTGTTGAGTAAGTGTCTTGTTACTTTGCAAAGTTGACGTCATTGTCTTTGCAAAGAGACGCTAACTGTATCCGAACGTCTGCGGTTCCTCCGGTGAGTACCGATCCCACAAGGACAGAAACTATTTTCATTTATTAATTTATAATAAATGAAACATTTCTGACCCTGGTGAGATTCGAACTCACAACCATTCGGATTTTTCGATCCAAAGGTAGGCGCTCTTACCACTCAGTCAAGGACGGAGTTAAAGTTATTATTATTAAATATTACTTTATAAAATTAAAAATAGTCATTCTTATGAATTATGCGTATTATTCTGATTCTGATACGATGAACACTTGTTTGATGGGTCTGAGCCACACAATTGAGGGTTAGGCCACTGTTTCATTCGTATTTTTAGTATTTGTCAAGGCAACAATACATTATGTAGTGCCATATTGCCAAATATAGAGCTAGATTGTGTAGACCACTGTTGAACCATATATCCAATTTTTCTGCTTTTATTGATGTATTAATCTAAAAATGCTCAATTTGTAGACTGTGCCACTGTTGCTCTGAGCGCCTCATTTAATACAAATACAAAATATTTAATACAATAATGCATATAGATTTTCCCTTCGGAAAAAATCAAACAATATAGATGTTTTTTAATTTCATTAAGGGAATGGGCACGTAGTTTCTGCTGAAATGCTACTCAAATGGAATTCATTTTTTTTTCGAATTCTGAGAAAACTAATAATTATTTTTGAAAATTTTAAACTCGTTATTAGCGAGGGCCGAAAGTCCCTGAGAACTTCTATAATGTTTATTTTAATAAGTTACAGGGCTAAAAACTAAAAGAAAATTTAGTGTGACTTTTAATTTCA
Source organism: Diabrotica virgifera virgifera (assembly GCF_917563875.1). Classification (NCBI taxonomy): domain Eukaryota; kingdom Metazoa; phylum Arthropoda; class Insecta; order Coleoptera; family Chrysomelidae; genus Diabrotica; species Diabrotica virgifera. The sequence continues at coordinate 136,307,915 of NC_065444.1, forward strand.
AAATATCTCATTCAAAATAAACTTTTTATTTATTGTAAGAGACTTTCGGCCCTCGGTAATAATTTAGTCTTTCATTTTGCGTTTAAATTTTTCAAAAATATTTATTGTTTTTTTTTCAGGATTTGAAAAAAAATGAACACAATGTCCGTGGTAATATTTTCCAAATCTTTGTCAGTAGTAAATAGAATATTGCCATCATATTGTCAGTCAGACAGTGACAATTTTAAATATTTGACCTGGCATTGGGAATATTTTCAGTTGTTGATTAAATAATATTGATAATGTGTTTAATAAATACTTGATTTAAGACGTGAACTTAATAAAAAGTTATTTCTTGTTTATTATTTATGGAAGATCCAAAGCAGAGAATACACCAGGATATATTCAGTGATCCAAGTATTGTGTTGTTACAGATGTTCAAAATTGTAAGCGTTTCATAGTAACAATATATTATTAAAAAATCACTTTATCACTTTTCCTCTTTTCTCGATTGATTATTAGCTTTTGTTGTACAGTAGATAAATTATTACTGAATACATAGGTAGTGAAAAAATTATCAGTAGTAATTGCACAAGAGCTCTGAAATTATCGAATTTTTCCCGAGTGACACTTTGACAGTATTAATTTCACGACCCGAAGGGGAGTGAAATTACGTCAAGTGGCACGAGGGAAACAATTCGATAATAATTTCAGAGATCGAGCTGCAATTTGCTGCGATTATTTCATGAATAAAACTGTTTAAAACCAAAATTTTATTGTAATTTATTTATGTAAGTACAAATTAGTACAATTAAACACACAGTTGTTATAAATATTTGACGATTGAAAGTCATCACTTTTATAAGTTTTAAAACAGTAATTGTCATTAATGTCACTGAATGTATTTTTTCACAGCAACGAAGGGCAACTGACGTAATATACTTGACGATGGGATATTATCAAAAATGATCAATTTAATTTGTATTTCTGTAGCTTTCTATTGGTCGGAAATATGAAATAATCATATTAATTAACTGAATTAACAATTAAGGCAATTAATTATACTAGTAAAAGTTATCCAAGAACATTCAAAAGCCATCTTTACAGTTAATGATGAAGTTGTCAAGTAAAGTTTACATATCCATACCAGTGACAATTTTACTACACGTAATTTGCGGTGTAAAGACAGAAAGAGTGGGGATAGCCTTAAAATATTTGCGAATTATGTACCGATGGCCCTAAGAAATGTTTAATAAACAACATATTAAAAAGTTCTACTCTAGAAGTGGGCACTTCATTTTTTATTAAACAAATGAACTGCGAAATTAGATGTTTCTTTAAATAACCCCGAAAATATAAATTTTAGAAAAAAACTGACTTGACTTGAAAAATTCAGACAATTAAAAAAAACCTAAATATAAGATTAAAATTTTTATAAAATTAAATCTGTAGCTTCTATAATTTTTTATTTATAACGCTAAAGTCACCCTTCTCACAAACATTGGCGCACTGTAAACTAGCGAAGTGCACGGCTGAGTTATTTCAGTGTATTTCTCTAATTAATGGATCAAATAAAATTTTACAAATTGGACAACAAAGAAGGAAATTAAGAGAAGGAACAAGAAAGAATAGCTTAATTGGAAAGAAGAACAATTAAGCTATCTTATGGTTATAATAAAAAGAAATAAAATGTATGGGCATAAGTACGGTGTGGGCTGAATTTTGTTTAAACATTATTTAAAAATGTGTAACTAATAAAAATTTTCTTATAAAGCTCTCAAATTTGCAAAACTTACCTTTCAAACATCTTACTAAACAATGTTTCATTCAAAAAAATGCCAAAAATTTAATTCAAATGATATGACGCAAAAATGCAATTTTTGAAAACTTTTACGTAAGTTTTAAGGAAAAACGTAGTTTACAGAATTACCAGCACTTTAAAACGGTATTACTCAAGTTTGAAAAGATTTTTTACAATTTTATAGGTGATTTTTTAAAGCATTTGATGTATTTTTAAAATTTACTCAATAATTTTATTTTAGAAATGAAACTATGAAACTATGAATGAAACTATTCCTTTTTGACAAAAATTAAGAAAGATAACAAAAATGTACCTAATACAAAAACCGAAAATTACCAACTAAAAAATTGTTTATAAAAAGTGATCAAAAATGTTTTCTCTAAAACTTACCTAAAATATATTTAATAATAAGCTTGAACAATAATAAATTTTCAACAAAAAAATATTTTTAGCTCTTAAACATTATGTCTGCGTAACTTCGAACCTATTAATAACTTTTTTATTACCAGTTTTACGAAAAAAGTTATTCTTTATAAAATACTCTGCATCGTATATGATCTCAGATGCAACCATCAAATATCAAATTTTATTAATTTTACATACGAGGTTTTACATACGATTTTACATTTTGACATACGAGGTATGTAAAAAAATATGAATTTCACTCAAGAGTAAAGTACCTTTAGATTTCACAATATCGAAAATTGATATTAAAAAAAGTTGGTTGAAATTACAAAATATGTTTCACTGTTTAATTACATTCTTCTAAATGAGATATTGTGAACTAAAAAGGTATGGTATGTTTAACAGTAAATGGTCGAGTTCAATTAGTTACCACTATAAACATCCTGGAATAACCGATAATAGTATAAAAGGTCCGGTTTCAGGTAAAATTTAAATATGTTTTCTGGTACAATTTCTTTGCTTTATTATGGGATTACCGTCTAGTCAGTGTTAATTGTCAAAAGACCAACTCTGTCTACCTCGGTTGCTTATCGCTCCGGGTGGGTCTTAACAATGGGCCAGGTCAGATAAATTTAATAATATTTACGACCGCACTAATTGAACTCAACCATTTACTGTTGAACAAACCATACTGAACTGTTAAGCAAAAGTCATATTTGTTTGATATCTGATGGTTGTTTTTTGGACTTTAGACCAGAATAGAGTATTTTATGAAGAATAACTTTTTTTCGTAAAATTAATAATAAAATAGTTGAAATAATTGAAATAAAATAATGATGATGGGTATCCGTAATTTGAGAAAACATTGAATTTTTTTTTTCAATTATAATGATGTAATTATAATAAAACATAGTTTTTAATTCCCAACAACTTTTTATAATACCCATATTTTGATATTCTGGAATATAAAGGTACTTTACTCTTTAACAAAATTCGTATTTTTGACATACCTCGTATAAAATTGATAAAACTTGATATCTGATGATTGGGTTTTAGATTTTAGACTATGCAGAGCAATTTATGAAGAATAAACTTTTTTTCGTAAAATTTGTAATAAAAATGTTTCAAATATGGTTCCTTGCTACGCAGACATAGTGTAGAAGAGCTTCTTTATAAGCATTTTCAAATTGTAATGCCATATTCGGATTCAGCATAATCAAAAACAAAATAGAAACAAAATTCAACGATATTTTTAAAATTATTTTAAATTATATAATTTAACATGATTGTTTGGAATTAAGAACTATATTCTGATATGCAATTTCATCCTTCTAATGGAAAAAAAAAATTTTGAAAATTTTTCTAATCAACATTATTTTTAGTTTTTTATTTCAATTATGATACATATAGATATTTGTATAACAAGGGAGGAAAGTGCTTCTTTTCCTCCCGAGAATGAAGTTTACAGTAATCATTCAAGGGAGGAAAAGGCACTTTACTCCCATGTTATACATATGGTTTTTCCACCTTCCTCAAATAACAAGTCATTTTTTCATTTTTACTTAATTTATTTGTGTAACTAACCAACAAAATTTATTAGAACTAAAACTAATAAGTACGTACAATATAACTGTCAACTGTCAAATATAAGTCAAAATAAAAATGTAAACATTGTTAAATCAAAATAACAATTTACAGTTTTTTACCATTCTGTGAAATAAAAAGTGTTTTATAAATAAACGTTAAAATGTATACAAACTTACGTAATAGAAAATAGATATTGTACAGGGCGTCAATAAGTTATATTTTTATGAATGAAATACCATGATGTCACTTTTACTTTTCTTCCCTAGGGAGGAAAAGTACAACTTTGCTCCCTACAATCAGGTCCGGAAAAGTATACTTTCGGTAGAGGTAGGTGGAAAACTCTTTTATTATTCATTTTACAAAAAACAGTTATTCTTTATAAAATGTTCTACAGGGTCTAAAACCTAAAATACAACCGTCTAATATCAAATTTTGTCAATTTTATACGAGGTATATAAAAAAAATATGAATTTTCCCAAGAGTACTTAAATAATATACCCTTATTTTTCACAATATTGAAAATTGTGCTTATGTAAAGTTGTTTAGAACTAAAAACCATAATTAACCCGCCAGTGGTCGCTATATGAGATTTTCTCTCACGGTTTCAGAAAATTGCACAGAATTTTTTTTCTGGGAAATTATAAGATCTGTAGTTCCTTCTAGTCTCCTAACTATCCTCCCTCGACAATCTAATAGAATCGTCCGCTTAGATAGTGACTCAGTTGACCTAATATCACCCAATTGTTGAGTCAGCGCGCTTCAAGTGAGACATTCTCTCATCAAGCGACCACCCGCGTTACGAACTGTACATAAAAATTAATTTTATTTTGGCACTTAAAACCTAAAATAATGTAAAAAAAATTGTAATTGTCATCAATCAATTTTTCCAGAGCATTCTTGTTATATTTGTGTGCTGTGCCGTAAATTATCAAGATACGGAGATTGATTAATATTGGTTTAATTCCGATTATTTCTTTTTATTTTATTATATTATTATCTATATTATGTTACATTTTTTTTTCTTATTATTAGTTAAGAAAAAAAGTTTAAAAACTGTTTTAAAAACTTTATTTTGTAAAAAAAGGTAAAATTTGGATATGTGAGAGAAAATCTCACGCGCGACCACTCGCGTAACAATCTACCTAGCGACCAATGCCGGGTCGCTAGGTTGGGAATCTATCTTTGGTTGGGAAATAAGCCACAATTAAATTGAAAAAATAATTTTATTCGCGTTTGGACCCCAAATCGGATGTCGCTGTCAAAATATAAAATATTACTAATATTTACTCGGTAATATTTTGTATTTTGACAATGACATCCGATTTGGGCGTCGAAACGTTAATAAAATTATTTTTTCAATTTAATTGTGGCTTATTTCCGAATCAAAATAATTATAAAAATGCCACAAGAAAATAGCTTCAGAACAACACTAAAAACCATCTTCGAATATTCCATCCTTCTCATTGAAATATTCTGAACTATAAAGGTACTTTATTCTTGATCGAAATTTATCTTTTTTGACATACCTCGTATAAAATTAATCAAAATTGATATAAGATGGTTGTATTTAAGGTCTTTGGCCATGCAGAACTTTTTACAAAGGATAACTTTTTTTTCGTATAATTAATAATAGACCAGTAAGGATCTGTTTTTAGATGGATGTGAGAGGTGGCATTCAGATTTTTGCGGATAAAGTTAGTAGGTCTGGATCCCGCGTATGAAAAAAAAGTTGATTAATAGCAAGCTGAAAATTTGTAAATAGCTTAAGGGTGTCTAGTCGGACAAACTTTGATATATGGGAACACTGGAACAGGGGAAGTTTTAATTGTGGAACAGGTTAAAAATTTGGAACGGTCAGACCACGAAAACGGCACATGTATTTTGTCCGACAGAACAGACTTAAACTCTCCGAACAGAGATTAAACTCTCATGCAAAAATCAGACTGCTATTTATCACCAAATGGACGTTTTAATGAGTGGAACATGTAGAATATGTCAAATGACAGGAATTATGACAGGTGATAAATAGCAGTCTGATTTTTGCATGAGAGTTTAATCTCTGTTCGGAGAGTTTAAGTCTGCTCTGTCGGACAAAATAAATATGCCGTTTTCGTGGTATGACCGCTCCAAATTTTTAACCTGTTCCACAATTAAAACTGCCCCTGTTACAGTGTTCCCATATATCAAAGTTTATCCGACTAGACACCCTTAAGCTATTAACAAATTTTCAGCTTGCTATTAATCAACTTTTTTTTCATACGCGGGATCCAGACCTATAGGTGATAACTTCGTTATTAATAATTGATTAATGCTCCGTCTCAAATATGCCCGGAACATTAATAAAAAAAATAAAATATTTAAAAATTTCAAAAAATTTCGTTTTTTTTTCTAATTTTTTTGCTTATAACTTTAAAACGATTCATTCTGGAACAAAGTCGTATAGGAATAAAACAAAGGTAATTAAATTTTCTATCAGATGCGATTGGTTAAAAGTCTCTTAATTAATCACCCTTGCTGCAAAATAGCAATAAATATAAAATAAGGGGGCAAAACAAGCCTGTTATTATTCAATTATTTTCCATCACTTAGGTTACACTTGGAACCTTCCTAATTCGCTTAGAAAATTTTTGTAATGTGCTAAAACCGTACACCAAATTTCATTAAAATTGACTTACTAGATTTTGAATAATAATTTTGCAATCTAAACTTTTTTTAAAAAATTAAACTTTTTTAAAATCTTGCACAACAAAAACTAGTGTATACAAAGATTTGTCAATTTTTTTACATATAAAGAAGCACTCCACCTATCTAATGCACTTTACAGAATTAAAATCGGATTGTTTAAGCAGCCTCAGCAATGTTTTAAAGTTATAAACAATTTTTTGGCTTATAAACAAATTAGTCCTGTGGCCAGGAGGGGGTGCTGCGGGCTCCTTTATTTAGATGCACTTACCCAAGATTTTTATGTATTTTTTGACCCGTGGAACACGATTTTTTTGGGTAACAGTTGATCCGGATATCAATAAAATTGTTATAAACAAACAACTTGAGGAATTACATAACATCGATTTTTCGCAAAATAAAACACTTTTTTATATTTCTTGGGTAAGTCTAAGCAAAAAATGTTCTTACAAATTTTTTCGTAGGATGCATAGTTTTCGAGATAAACGCAGTGGATTTTTCAAAAAATCGAAAAAGTGCAATTTTTGAACGCGAATAACTTTTGATTAAAAAATAAAATAGCAATTCTGCTGACAGAATTTGAAAGTATAAATCAAATTATACCGGTTTTAATTATTTGCATTGCTAAAAATTAATTTTTTATTATTAAACAAAGCTATTTGTTTATAAGCCAAAAAATTATTTATAAGTTTAAAACATTGCTGAGGCCCCTTAAATAATCCGATTTTAATTCTGTAAAGTGTATTAGATAGGTAAAGCACCTCTTTATATGTAAAAAAATTAGATAACTTCTAAATGGTCTACTTTTTGTTCAGAAAGATTTTAAAAAATTTGAACTTTTTTAAAAACATTTAAATTGCAAATTTATTATGCAAAATCCATTAGGTCGATTTTAATGAAATTTGGTACACAGTTTAAGTATGTTACAAAGAATTTCCTAAGCGAATTACTAAGGTTCTAAGTACCACCGAAGTGGTTAAAAACATTGAATAACAACAGGCATATTTTGCCCCCTTATTTTGTATTTATTGCTATATTGCAGAAAAGGTAATAAGTTAAGACATTTTTGACCAGTCGGATATCATACAAAATTCAATTATCTTTATTTTATTTCTCTACGACTTTGTTCCAAAACGAATCGTTTTAAAGTTATAAGCAAAGAAACAGAAAAAAATCGACGTTTTTCGAATTTTTAAATATTTTATTTTTTTTATTAATGTTCCGGCCATATTTGAGAAGGAGCATAAGTAAATTATTATTAACGAAGTTATCACCTTACTTTATCTGCAAAAATTCGAATGCCACCTTTCACATCCAAAAATAGACGTTTTTTCACAAATCCTTACTGGTCTATAATAAAATAGTTATCATAATTGAAATAACTGAAAATAATGTTGTATATCCATAATTAAAAAAATTCAACTTTTTTTTAATTATAAAGATGAAGTGGAACATTAGAATATAGTTCTTAATTCCAAACAACTTTTCATTACAACAATTTTTAATATTTTGAATAATAAAGCTACTTTACTCTTGAGTAAAATTCATATTTTTTGACATAATATCTCGTATACGGCTTAAAAAAAATGAACTGATGGTTCTATTTTTAATTTAGACCATGCACAACTTTTCACGTTGACGAACAGAACGTCTATAGTCGTCTAATTTCCATTGATGTAATGTGACACAACGTCTATATACGTTGAATTTTTCCCTATTCTACTTTGCAAAATACATAAAGTGTCACAACACTTGCTTATACATTTGACGCAGTGTCCGACAACGTGTTAATTGGACACACTGTACAAAACAATTATTGTTATTGTTTAAACAAATAATAATCAATTAGCGGCAAAATCTGTGAGTAGAACTTTTTTACTTTAACATATATATAAACTAACAAAAAAAGTTTTAGAAAAAGATAATCTTGTTTGAATTGCTCCGAAACAATGCATCTTTTCGTTCTATCTTGACTCTTCTAAAATGCTTCGTATAGATTGCTGAATAGAATTGGGCTTCTTATAACAGGCAATATGACGACTTATATACACATATAAGGATCTCGTAGAACAGTCGTATTATTTAAACGTAAATTAAAACATGGCAACATCGTCGGGCTTCGTATAATGCGTAATCCATATACACTGTGAACGCGTTTATACGAGTGGGCTTCGTAAGACTGTAGGAATAAGACAGTGCTACAATCCCCTTACCCCGTAAACCGCGGGCTTCCATTCATCGGCAGGTTGTAGCGGGCTTCCTATCATTTGTGAGCCATATATATATATATATATATATATATATATATATATATATATATATATATATATATATATATATATATATTTGTACAAATATTTTCAACCGTACTCTCGAAAACTAAAGCTAATACTCCAAAGGGATTAATGAGCAACATAATTTACAAAATAAATTGCATTGAATGTCAAGGTTGTTATATAGGTCAAAGTAAACAGTGGCTTAAGCAACGTGTCACTCAACATAAAAGTGACTGTAATATCAGAAAAAACTGTTGTGCCTTGGTAGAACACCATTTAAAGACGGGACATAAATTTGACTTTAACAATGTAAAAATCTTGGAACAAGTTGACAATTATAAAAAACGACTCTTCCTTGAGATGGTACATATTATCAAAACTCCAGAATCTATTAATTATAAGACTGATACTAACCATTTGAGTAATATCTACTGTAACATTCTAAATAATAAATAACCTTTAAAATATTTTCAAAAAGTGTAAAAATTCAAACAAATTACTCAATTATTCACCTAATAATTAATCCATCTTAATTTTTATTTAATTTCGAAAAATATCAGCCTTATACTAACTCACTATGTACCATCACTTACATTTTATAGATCAATTTAATATACTCTAGTCTCTTTCTAAAATTTTTCTACTATTAATCATACCTTTCCACCTTAAAATTCCGTTAATATTTTCTTTGGTTTACTTTGACCTATTTATTATTAAAAAAAGAATTTTAAATACCAGACAATATTCTATGAATATAAAATTTATTGCAGTTACCATAACTCCAAAATAATAAATGTCAAAATCAAAATTAAGTCAATGTCCCTTACGATATGTTAAAAAAATCTAAATTAATACTCTTATAGTTGTAAGTAATTAAATATTTAGCTTTTGTTAATTTCTAATCTTAATAAATTTACAGTTTTCTCCTGAAGAAGTCACAAAAGTGTGACGAAATATTGAGAAATAACAAATAGACTTTTATTTCACATGACCGAATTGCTGAAACTTCAAACCACTATATATATATATATATATATATATATATATATATATATATATATATATATATATATATATATATATTGATACATGTATCCATGTGACTTCCAAAGTAGATTCTCGTAATACGTTGTTACTTCATATATACCGTTATGACTTCCGATTTCGGAAGTCACAACGTTTTGCCTATATTTTTACGAATTTGGCTACTAGATGGTATCAGAAGGCTTATATTAAAAATTTCGCTGGAAGTCATATCGTATCTAACATACTCATAAGATCAGATTTTAGTTCGACGGTATATCACCAGCGCTAGTGTCGCTCCCGTGCTACTATACAGGTTATTTACACAACGCGTAGCGTCTTCCGTATACCACACCGCTCGGTGTGACTTCCGTTTTTTGGCAACCCTGTGTAACGGTTTCCAGACATTTATCTGTTGTAGATTCGCGGTCCTAATCGTACTTAGTGTTTTGTGTGCCTTTTGTTTTTAAACATGAATAATAGCAGATCTGCTTTACTTTTAAAGTTAGCCTTAAATGAAGGTACAATAAGTGATTATATATCTCTATAATTATATATTTTCTCTACTTATTTCAATCTATAATATTTACTTACCTATTTACTTATATAAATTCATTTTTCTCGTGTTTTTGTTTACTTCCTTTTTTACAATGAACTTCTAATTTAATCTACACTCACCAGCACGAAAAACGGGCACCCTAAAAAAATGGGTAATTTTTGATGTCTCGTATCTCCCAAACCTTTGGTCCGATTTAAGTAATGTTTTTAATATGTTATAGCCTTATTATTTAACAATATAGCTATGATAACATTGTTGATAGACAGGTAAATTTTCATTGTATACCGGGTGTACCAATCAAACTGGGTTTTTTTCTCAATTTTCACAACACCCTGTGGAATATTCTAGCCTTTATAAAATATTTAAATTAAAGCCTAACTATAGCTCCAGGTTTTATTCACATTCTGTTTTTTTATTCATTCGCTTACGTTGGATAATAAAAAAGTTAAGGACTTTAACAACTAGCCATGTTCTTTATCGATACAGGTGTTTCTAAATAAAAGTGCGACAAATTTTAAGGGGTAATTTCTGCATGAAAAAATAATGATCGTTTGGCAAAATAATTTTATATTTGCAAGCATTTGCGGACATAGCTTTATCAAGTAAACGATCATTATTTTTTCATGCAGAATTACCCCTTAAAGTTTGTCGCACTTATTTAGAAACACCATGTATTGATAAAGAACATGTTTAATTGTTAAAGTCCCTAACTTCTTTATTATTCAACATAAGCGAATGAATAACAAACAGAACATTAAGAAAACCTGGGGCTATAGTTGGGTTTTAATTTCAATATTGTATAAAGGCTAGAATATTCCACAGAGTGTTGTGAAAATTGAAAAAAAAAACCAGTTTGATTGGTACGCCCAGTATACAATGATAATTTACCTGTCTAGAAACAATATTATTACAGCGATATAGTTAAAGAATAAGGCTATAACATATTAAAGAAATACTTAAATCGGAGAATAGGTTTAGGAGATACGAGCCATCAAAAATGACCCATTTTTTGGGGTGCCCGTTTTTCGTGCCGGTGAATGTATCTATTAAATAGTCTAAATTATTTTTAAAAATCTTATTAAAAGCTTAAATACAAGAAATGTAGGTAAATGTTCTCATTTAACGAAAAAACGCTTCGGTATATAGGTATATATATACAAAATTTATTTTGGTAAATCCTTTCCCCTCAATAGGTAGACCCATTTTGTAAGCCCCCCTTTTACCAAATACACAATTTTTAAAAAATAATTCCTAGTAGAAAAGGTGGAAGTCGGACAGCCTCTTCTGTATACCGGAAGTCACAACTTAACGTGCATCAATATATATATATATATATATATATATATATATATATATATATATATATATATATATATATATATATATATATATATATATTGATACATGTATCCATGTGACTTCCAAAGTATATACTCGTAATACGTTGTCACTTCATATATACCGTTATGACTTCCCATTTCGGAAGTCACAACGTTTTGCCTATATTTTTACGAATTTGGCTACTAGATGGTATTAGAAGGCTTATATTAAAAATTTCGCTGGAAGTCATATCGTATCTAACATACTCATAAGATCAGATTTTAGTTCGACGGTATATCACCAGCGCTAGTGTCGCTCCCGTACTATTATACAGGTTATATACACAACGCGTAGCGTCTTCCGTATACCACACCGCTCGATGCGACTTTCGTTTTTTGGCAACCCTGTGTAACGGTTTCCAGACATTCATTTGTTGTAGATTCGCGGTCCTAATCGTACTTAGTATTTTGTGTATGAAACATGAATAATTTTGTGTTAACATTAATAATAGCTTTCTTTTAAATCTGCTTTACTTTTAAAGTTAGCCTTAAATGAAGCTAATTATATCTCTATAAATATATATTATCTGTACTTATTTTAGTCTATAATTTTTACTTACCTATTTATTTATAGAAATTCATTTTTCTCGTGTTTTTGTTTACTTCCTTTTTTACAATGAACTTCTAAGTCAATCTACACTCACCGGCACGAAAAACGGGCAACCAAAAATTGGTAATTTTTGATGTCTCGTATCTCCTAAACTTGTTGTCCGATTTAAGTAATTTTTTAATATGTTATAGCCTTATTCTTTAACAATATCGCTATAATAATATTGTTGATAGGCATGTAAATTTTATTGTATACCAAGTGTAACCCATCAAACTGGGTTTTTTTTCTCAATTTTTACAACACCCTGTGGAATATTCTAGCCTTTATAAAATATTGAAATTAAAACCCAACTATAGCCCCAGGTTTTCTTAACATTCTGTTTTTTTTATTTATTCGCTTAAGTTGGATAATAAAAAAGATATGGACTTTAACAACTGGCCATGTTCTTTATCAACACAGGGTGTTTATAAATAAGTGCGACTGACTTTAAGGGGTAATTCTGCATGAAAAAATAATGATTGTTTGGCAAAATAATTTTATTTTTGCAATCATTATTTTTCATGAAGAATTACCCCTTAAAGTTTGTCGCATTTATTTAGAAACACCATGTATCGATAAAGAACATGGCTAGTTGTTAAAGTAACTAACTTTTTTATTATCCAACATAAGCGAATGAATAAAAAAACAGAATGTTAAGAAAATCTGGGGCTATAGCTGAGTTTTAATTTCAATATTGTATAAAGGCTAGAATATTCCACAGGCTGTTGTGGAAATTGAGAAAAAAACCAGTTTGATTGGTACGCCTGGTATTCGGTATATAATGATAACTTACATGTCTAGAAATAATATTATTACAGAGATATTGTTAAAGAATAAGGCTATAATGTATTAAAAAAATACTTAAATCGGACAATAGGTTTAGAAGATACGAGCCATCAAAATGACCCATTTTTTGGGGTGCCCGTTTTTCGTGCCGGTGAGTATGTCTATTAAATAATCTAAATTAATTTTAAAAATCTTATTAAAAGCTTAAGGTGATACAGCAGCGATCAACAGGTAGCCAAAACGCGTTCCAAGATTGCGGCTGTAATTTTGAATATTTTTTCGACGTATTTGGCACACGTATTCGTTATATAATAAAGAATGGCGGTACAGAGCCCAATTTGGGAAATATGTTAGTATCTGGAAATTAGTCTATAATTAAATACAATATTAAAAAACGAGCCCGTACCGCCATTAAGAAGAAAAAAAAATACACTTTCTTTAAATAAACTTTTTTATCCGATGCCTAGATCTTGTGTCATTTTGGAACTACTAATGGAATAAAAAATTTTAGTAGTTCCAAATGACACAAAATTTAGGCATCGGATAAAAAAGTTTATTTTTTTGTTCTTCTTAATTGCGGTACAGGCTCGTTTTTTTAATATTGTATTTAATTACAAAGTAATTTCCACATATTAATATATTTTTCAAATTGGGGTCTGTACCGCCATTCTTTATTATATTACGAATACGTGTGCCAAATATCTCGAAAAAATATTCAAGATTACAGCCGCAATCTTGGAATGCGTTTTCGCTACCTGTTAATCGCTACTGTTTCCTCATAAATACAAGAAATGTAGGTAAAAATTCTCATTTAACGAAATTTCCGAAAATTGTGTATTTTTTTGGACCCAAGTAGGCTGAAAAATAGATTTTATAGTTATTGTTAATTCGAAAGTAATAAAACGTGTAAAAATATACAAAAAAATTGAATGTACAATTACAATTGAATGTAATTAAATACACGATAAAATGAATCAAGAGCGATAAAAGTTTAAAGTAATAAATTCTAGTAATAATATAAAATACAGTAAACTCTCTCTTAAGGGGGTAGGCGCAAAATCTCTGTCCAATGCTATTTAAATACATTTATTTTTTTCGAATCCTGAGAAAACTAATAAATATTTTTTAAAACATACACCCAGAATGAAAGATAACATTATTACGGAGGACCGAATGTCCCTTAGAATAAACAAAAAGTTTCTTTTGAATGAAATATTCGAAATTAAAAATCACACTAACTTTTCTCTTGTTTTTTCATCCCATTATCTTTATTAAAATAAACATATACATATTAGGTATACAAGTTATTAAAATAAACATTATATAAGTTTTCAGGGACTTTCTGCCGTCGGTAAAAATGTAAGCTTCCATTCTGCGTTTAAATTTTTCAAAAATACTTATTAGTTTTCTCAGAATTCGAAAAAAATTAATGCATTTAATTAGCACTGGACCAAGATTTTGCGCCTATCCCCAACGAACACCTCCTCTATAGGGACGGTATTTAAAACAAAATTCATTTGCCGATATATTGAGCCTGTACTCTTCCGGACAATCCCTTAAAATGATGTGTACCTAAATGAAAAAAAATACATAGGTATTTTTTCCAAATATTTTAGAATACAAAACTATTTATATTTTATTATTTCAAATTAACACAGAGATGACAACGAGTGATATTTGATAACTCTTTGCCTTATCAGCAGTAGGTAATAAAAATCTGGTTCTTAGTGTGGGATCCGTCATTAAAATATTTTGTGTGTCGGTCATTAAAAGAAATGTAACACCGTAACGCGTTGCTCTAATAATACTTTAACATTGATATGTTGTGACTAAAATAACGGAATGTCTGCTTGGTTGAACATATCCAATAAAAATTGTATTTTCTTTTAAAAATGTTTGGGATTGAAGGGAGAATTTGACTGTATGATAAAACAATAATTATACAAACAAAACAGTTATAATTATCAAGATTTTTGCTGTAAACTCGTGGAGAAATACATTAAATTAATAGAGATCGGGAAATATGCACTTAAAAAAACCTTAAATTATGCAAAAAACAGTTGAATTGAAATATGCACTAAAATATTATGCTTTTATGCATTTATAAGAAACGCAATAATAATTATTATTGGTGTATTGAAAGTAGGTATTCCAGGTTGTATCTTAGTCGATAGGAAAAATATTCTGATTCGTTTTTTACGATCTTACGGAGATAGTATAGTTCATTAACGGTTTTTGCTCCAAATTTTAAAGAACGGATTGACGTGAAATTTAGCTTACACATAGGTAACATGTAAAAGAAAAAAAGTGAAAAGAAAACTTTGCCCTGGTGGTTGAGTTTCTCCTCTTCTCGGAGGGGAAAAATATACGTTCAAAATAAGTTCGGAAATGGATAAACACACTAATTCTAAGCCACTTCTGTTATATAGAATTTTTCACTAAGTTAATACTTTTTGAGTTATTTGCTAGTCAATATGTCAATTTTTCAACAAAAAACACTTTTATACGGTTTTTTGCCAATAACTCAAAAAGTAAGTAGGTATGTTATCGGGAAAAACATTAAAAATATAGCTTATAAAGTAACAAAATTGATGTACGTATAATTTTTAGAATCAGTAGAAGCAAAGTTGTAGCTAATGTAAAACAGGAAACAGGTTCATATTCGTCAAATTTAAAAATGAATAATTTCACGTGAAATAACCAAAAAATGATAGCAACTAAAAAATGATGCACTGTTCTGAGAAAACTTATTACAACTTTTTTAAAGTTTTAAAAAAATCTTTTTTATATTTTCTATAAAAGTTTCTAGCGTTAAAATTAAGAAAGATACTTTCAAAATAAAGTAGGTCCTATTTTTCTTAAAAAACTCCGAAAATCACCCCTTAATTCGGGCTAAGTAAAGGGCTAATTTTTGAAAAAATTGGGTTTTAAAGTAAAATTTTTTTAATTTTGAAAGAGATGCTTTTTTTTAAATGACATAAAATTTATTAATGCTACCAAAAATTACGAAGAGTAAAAAATGTAGGTTTTGCTTTTCTGAATATTCAGGATTATGTTTTTTTCTTTGAGACAAATATTGGTTAAGATATGGCTGTTCAAAATTGGCATACACAGTTGGTTAGTGACTAGTTCAATCCCTTTCAACTACATCCCCTTCAAAAATAAACACTTTGAACCAATGAAGCTTACAGATCATATTTATAAACAATACATACACGAGTAAATCAACTTGTGAAGTGGTGACGATAAATTTTATTTGCTAACTTCCTTAATTTAATGCTAAAAACTTTTTACCCTTTTTTTAAACACTACAAAAAAGTTGTAATGAGTGTTCCCCAAAAAGTGTTTAGATTTTGACACTTCACGTTGGAATATTCAATTTAAAATTTGACGTTTATGAACCTATTTGTCATTAGTTACAACTCTTCTTTTACTGGGTCTAGGGATCTCATACATAAGTACACCATTTTTTCACTTTTTTATGGGCTATATTTTTCTTAAGAATGTTTTTTTCGATAAAATACTTACTGTTTGAGTTAATTGCAAAAAAAAAACCGTTAAAATGTGTTTTTTTTTTGTTGAAAAATGAACAAAAAAGAACAATAGTTCCTTAGAATTAGTCAGTTAATCCATTTCCGGATTTATTTTGAACGTATATTTTTTCATCCCTAGACGAGGTGAAAGTTACCCCATGGCAAAAGAAAACATCGGCACAATATCAATTTTCTTCTTTGATATGTTACCTATGTGTATGCCAAATTTCATGTCAATCTTAAGTGGTTTTTTAAAATTTATCGGTTTTGCAATATTTTACCGTCAGCGAACGGACTAACAGAAGAGGATCAGATATAAGGCCGATCTGCATCGATCTATTTAATGGATAACAATAATTATTGGATATGTAATTTAGTATGTTAACAATTATAAAAAACAGGGGGTGCATGATCTAATTTTCTTCTGACTATAATCAATTAATAATTAATAAATGACTTTTATCTACTCTATGTCATATTATGTATAAATTTTTAGTTTGTGAAAACTGTCATTATAGATAGCAGTGCTTTAAAGTAAGCATGAAGTAACAATGTATTTTAAATGGGATTTACTTTTTCTCACTGTTTTTGACACACTTTCATATAATCAAATATCCTTTCTTAACTTTCGCGTTGTCATGGTGATGACATAATGAGCAATAAATTACAAAAAAAAATTGACAGTTTTGTGGTTTGAAAGAAATTAGAATTTTTATATGTCAAAGTTCTAAAAATTGTAGAATAGAAATGAATTCCAGTGACGAAGAGTTACAGTATTTTTATTTGTTTATCGTAGATAAAATATTGTATGAAATTGTGCGTGAAGTACTTTTTGCGAACTTACGCGATGTATAGCACTCGCTCCGTTTCATAAATAACTATTTTTATATATTAAAAAAAATGTTTCGACCCGGGTAGATATTATTCCAGATTTTCAGATTTGGGCACAGAGTTGGATTGTTGGAGCATATATGGAGAGCAGGTAGCGCAACACCTGTAAACTCAATTTTACAATGGAAACCCGGAGTTAGAAGGAGACGCGGAGGAACTAGAATAAATGGTTACAGGAATTAAAGGAAGATTTATATTGGGCAGGAATTAGAGACTAGTAGAAAAAGAAAGAGGATAGAAAGAAATGGAGAAGCATAGTCAATAGTATCGAGTAGCAGACTGGGAACAATCTGCTCGAAAAAGATGGATCTAGACAGCTTTTTAGCGGCTAATCCCCACCTGGAGTGTTTAGCCATTTAATTTTTTTATTACATATTATTATTGGTAAGTACATCAAAAATTAAAAGGACGGTGCCTGTAATAAAATCTAAAATATTAAAATTTTCTATAAGTTCAAATTTATTTATTAACTTTTTTGATATAATTTTCATAAATAAATGACTTACTATTAACACTTTTTTAATTAATTCCAAGAAATCCATTTTACAGCAATAATAATATATTAGTATTTTTGTAAAATGAATATCAATCATATTATCATAAATAACACAGGTTTACAAAAAAAACTAAATTTCGGACAATTTGACGAAACCATATGACAAGGGGGTTTTTGGAGTGGCCACAAATCCGGGATCTGCTCACCTCTATCGCGTCAGGTAAAGGTCATTTCAAGGTCAAATCAAGATAAATCGACAGTCGCTCTGAAAAAGTATATTAGGGGGTTCTTGGGGTCGCTGAAGACGAATCCGGAGTCCGCTGACCTCTATCACGTCTAGTTCAACGTCATTTTAAGGTAAAATCAACATAAATCGACACAATCGCTCTGAAAGTATATGGAGTTTTGGGGTCGCTGATCATGAAAGTTGCGGTCCGTTGAGCTCTACCACGTCATGTAAGTTCATTTTAAGTTCAAATCAGGAGGAGTTAACAAAATTGATTTGACCTTGAAATGGCCTTTACCTGACGTGGTTGAGCTCAACGGGCCCCAGTTTTGTGATCAGGGACCCCAAAAACACCCTAATATACTTTTTCACAGCGATTGTGTTGATTTATCTTGATTTGACCTCGAAATGACCTCCAGCTAGACGTGATAGAGGTCAGCGGATCCTGGATTCGTTATAAGCGACCCCAAAAACCTCCCAATATACTTTTTCAGAGCGACTGTCGATTTATCTTGATTTGTCCTTGAAATGACCTTTACCTGACGTAATAGAGGTTAGCGGACCCCGGATTCGTAACCAGCGACCCCAAAAACCCCCCCTAGTCATATGGTTTCGTCAAATAGTCCGAAATGTATTTTTTTGTAAACCTGTATAATCAAAAGAATATCAATCTTTTAATTTAAATAGACAACTTTAAAACACAGACAACTGTATTCACAGTAAAAGTTTCAAAAGATCACACATTACGCTCAAAATAGGAGGTAAATCTAGCAGACGAGTCGTTGTGACTTCCAAAATATGACAACACCGCTGGAAGTGACAACGCGCCTTGAACTACCCTATATATGGAAGCCATAACGTATGCTGTACGCTTCGGTATATACGTATATATATATACAAAATTTATTTTGGTAAATCCTTTCCCCTCAATAGGTAGACCCATTTTATAAGTCCCCCTTTTACCAAATACACAATTTTTAAAAAATAATTCCTAGTAGAAAAGGTGGAAGTCGGACAGCCTCTTCTGTATACCGGAAGTCACAACTTAAGGTGCATCAATATATATATATATATATATATATATATATATATATATATATATACATATATATATATATATATATATATATATATATATATATATATATATATATATATATATATATTGATACATGTATCCATGTGACTTCCAAAGTAGATTCTCGTAATACGTTGTTACTTCATATATACCGTTATGACTTCCGATTTCGGAAGTCACAACGTTTTGCCTATATTTTTACGAATTTGGCTACTAGATGGTATCAGAAGGCTTATATTAAAAATTTCGCTGGAAGTCATATCGTATCTAACATACTCATAAGATCAGATTTTAGTTCGACGGTATATCACCAGCGCTAGTGTCGCTCCCGTGCTACTATACAGGTTATGTACACAACGCGTAGCGTCTTCCGTATACCACACCGCTCGGTGTGACTTCCGTTTTTTGGCAACCCTGTGTAACGGTTTCCAGACATTTATCTGTTGTAGATTCGCGGTCCTAATCGTACTTAGTGTTTTGTGTGCCTTTTGTTTTTAAACATGAATAATAGCAGATCTGCTTTACTTTTAAAGTTAGCCTTAAATGAAGGTACAATAAGTGATTATATATCTCTATAATTATATATTTTCTGTACTTATTTCAATCTATAATATTTACTTACCTATTTACTTATATAAATTCATTTTTCTCGTGTTTTTGTTTACTTCCTTTTTTACAATGAACTTCTAATTTAATCTACACTCACCGGCACGAAAAACGGGCACCCTAAAAAAATGGGTAATTTTTGATGTCTCGTATCTCCCAAACCTTTGGTCCGATTTAAGTAATGTTTTTAATATGTTATAGCCTCATTATTTAACAATATAGCTATGATAACATGGTTGATAGACAGGTAAGTTTTCATTGTATACCGGGTGTACCAATCAAACTGGGTTTTTTTCTCAATTTTCACAACACCCTGTGGAATATTCTAGCCTTTATAAAATATTTAAATTAAAGCCTAACTATAGCTCCAGGTTTTATTAACATTCTGTTTTTTTATTCATTCGCTTGCGTTGGATAATAAAAAAGTTAAGGACTTTAACAACTAGCCATGTTCTTTATCGATACAGGTGTTTTTAAATATAAGTGCGACAAATTTTAAGGGGTAATTTCTGCATGAAAAAATAATGATCGTTTGGCAAAATATTTTATATTTGCAAGCATTTGCGGACATAGCTTTATCAAGTAAACGATCATTATTTTTTCATGCAGAATTACCCCTTAAAGTTTGTCGCACTTATTTAGAAACACCATGTATTGATAAAGAACATGTTTAATTGTTAAAGTCCCTAACTTTTTTATTATCCAACATAAGCGAATGAATAACAAACAGAACATTAAGAAAACCTGGGGCTATAGTTGGGTTTTAATTTCAATATTGTATAAAGGCTAGAATATTCCACAGAGTGTTGTGAAAATTGAAAAAAAAAACCAGTTTGATTGGTACGCCCAGTATACAATGATAATTTACCTGTCTAGAAACAATATTATTACAGCGATATAGTTAAAGAATAAGGCTATAACATATTAAAGAAATACTTAAATCGGAGAATAGGTTTAGGAGATACGAGCCATCAAAAATGACCCATTTTTTTGGGGTGCCCGTTTTTCGTGCCGGTGAATGTATCTATTAAATAATCTAAATTATTTTTAAAAATCTTATTAAAAGCTTAAATACAAGAAATGTAGGTAAATGTTCTCATTTAACGAAATTTCCGAAAATTGTGTATTTTTTTGACCCAAGTAGGCTGAAAAATCGATTTTATAGTTATTGTTATTTCGAAAGTAATAAAACGTGTAAAAATTACAAAAAAATTGAATGTACAATTACAATTGAATGGAATTAAATACACGATAAAATGAATCAAGAGCGATAAAAAGTTTAAAGTAATAAATTCTAGTAATAATATAAAATACAGTAAACTCTCTCCTAAGGGGGTAGGCGCAAAATCTCTGTCCAATGCTATTTAAATACATTTATTTTTTTCGAATCCTGAGAAAACTAATAAATATTTTTTAAAACATACACCCAGAATGAAAGATAACATTATTACGGGGGACCGAAAGTCCCTTAGAATAAAAAAAAGTTTCTTTTGAATGAAATATTCAAAATTAAAAATCACACTAACTTTTCTCTTTTTTTTTATCATCCCATTATCTTTATTAAAATAAACATATATTAGGTATATAAGTTATTAAAATAAACATTATATAAGTTTTCAGGGACTTTCTGCCCTCGGTAATAATGTAAGCTTCCATTCTGCGTTTAAATTTTTCAAAAATACTTATTAGTTTTCTCAGAATTCGAAAAAAATTAATGCATTTAATTAGCACTGGACTAAGATTTTCCGCCTATCCCCAACGAGCACCTCCTCTATACGGACGGTATTTAAAACAAAATTCATTTGCCGATATACTGAGCCTGTACTCTTCCGGACAATCCCTTAAAATGATGTGTACCTAAATGAAAAAAAAATACATAGATATTTTTTCCAAATATTTTAGAATACAAAACTACAATATTTATATTTTATTATTTCAAATTAACACAGAGATGACAACGAGTGATATTTGATAACTCTACCTTATCAGCAGTAGGTAATAAAAATCTGGTTCTAGTGTGGGATCCGTCATTAAAATATTTTGTGTGTCGGTCATTAAAAGAAATATGACACCATAACGCGTTGCTCTAATAATACTTTAACATTGATAGTTATTATGTTGTGACTAAAAATGTTAACGGAATGTCTGCTTGGCAAAAGAAAACATCGGCACAATATCAATTTTCTTCTTTGATATGTTACCTATGTGTATGCCAAATTTCATGTCAATCTTAAGTGGTTTTTTAAAATTTATGGGTTTTGCAATATTTTACCGTCAGCGAACGGACTAATAGAAGAGGATCCGATATAAGGCCGATCTGCATCGATCTATTTAATGGATAACAATAATTATTGGATATGTAATTTAGTATGTTAACAATTATAAAAAACAAGGTGTGCATGATCTAATTTTCTTCTGACTATAATCAATTAATAATTAATAAATGACTTTTATCTACTCTATGTCATATTATAATATATAAATTTTTAGTTTGTGAAAACTGTCATTATAGATAGCAGTGCTTTAAAGTAAGCATGAAGTAACAATATATTTTAAATGGGATTTACTTTTTCTCACTGTTTTTGACACACTTTCATATAATTAAATATTCTTTCTTAACTTTCGCGTTTCATGGTGATGACATCTTCTTTTTCTTCAAGTGCCATCTCCGCGAAGGAGGTCGGCAATCATCATAGCTATTCGGACCTTGGAGACGGCTGCTCTGAAAAGTTCGTTTGATGTACATCCGTACCATTCTCTCAGGTTGCGCAACCACGATATTCTGCGTCTCCCTATGCTTCTTTTTCCTTGAATCTTTCCCTGCATTATGAGTTGGAGCAAGTTGTATCTCTCTCCACGTGTAATATGTCCGAGATATTCCAATTTTCTGGTTTTAATTGTATTTAAGACTTCCATTTCTTTATTCACCTTTCTCAGAACCTCTTTGTTTGTGACGTGTTCTGTCCATGATATTTTTAGAATTCTTCTATATACCCACATCTCGAATGATTCCAGTTTTTTCATTGATGCCGCATTCAAGGTCCAAGCTTCCATTCCGTAAAACAGAGTCGAGAAAACGTAGCACATAGCCAACCTTATTCTTAGCTCTAACCTTAGATCTCTTGTGCAGAGCACAAGAGAGGTGATGACATAATGAGCAATAAATTACAAAAAAAAAGTTTGACAGTTTTGTGGTTTGAAAGAAATTAGAATTTTTATATGTCACAGTTCTAAGAATTGTAGAATAGAAATGAATTCCAGTGACGAAGAGTTACAGTATTTTTATTTGTTTATCGTAGATAAAATATTGTATGAAATTGTGCGTGAAGTACTTTTTGCGAACTTACGCGATGTATAGCACTCACTCCGTTTCATAAATAACTATTTTCATATATTAAAAAAAAAATGTTTCGACCCGGGTAGATATTATTCCAGATTTTCAGATTTGGGCACAGAGTTGGATTGTTGGGGCATATATGGAGAGCAGGTAGCGCAACAACTATAAACTCAATTTTACAATGGAGACCCGGAGTTAGAAGGAGACGCGGAGGAACTAGAATAAATGGTTACAGGAATTAAAGGAAGATTTATATAGGGCAGGAATTAGAGACCAGCAGAAAAACAAAAGAGGATAGAAAGAAATGGAGAAGCATAGTCAATAGTATCGAGTAGCAGATTGGGAAAAATCTGCTCGAAAAAGATGGATCTAGATAGCTTTTTAGCGGGTAATCCCCACCTGGAGGGTTTAGCCATT
Organism: Diabrotica virgifera virgifera; assembly: GCF_917563875.1. Taxonomy (NCBI): domain Eukaryota; kingdom Metazoa; phylum Arthropoda; class Insecta; order Coleoptera; family Chrysomelidae; genus Diabrotica; species Diabrotica virgifera. The sequence goes on from NC_065444.1 coordinate 136,331,565, forward strand.
TAATTTTTTATTACATATTATTATTGGTACATCAAAAATTAAAAGGACGGTGCCTGTAATAAAATCTAAAATATTAAAATTTTCTATAAGTTCAAATTTATTTATTAACATTTTTGATATAATTTTCATAAATAAATGACTTACTATTAACACTTTTTTAATTAATTCCAATAAATCCATTTTACAGCAATAAAAATATATTAGTATTTTTGTTAAAATAAATATCAATCATATTATCATAAATAACACAGGTTTACAAAAAAAAACTAAATTTCGGACAATTTGACGAAACCATATGACAAGGGGGTTTTTGGAGTGGCTGATCACAAATCCGGGGTCTGCTCACCTCTATCGCGTCAGATAAAGGTCATTTCAAGGTCAAATCAAGATAAATCGACAGTCGCTCTGAAAAAGTATATTAGGGGGTTCTTGGGGTCGCTGAAGATGAATCCGGAGTCTGCTGACCTCTATCTCGTCTAGTTCAACGTCATTTTAAGGTCAAATCAACATAAATTGACACAATTGCTCTGAAAGTATAGGGAGTTTTGGGGTCGCTGATCATGAAAACTGCGGTCCGTTGAGCTCTACTACGTCATGTAAAGGTCATTTCAAGTTCAAATCAGGAGGAGTTAACAAAATTGATTTGACCTTGAAATGGCCTTTACCTGACGTGGTTGAGCTCAACGGGCCCCAGTTTTGTGATCAGGGACCCCAAAAACACCCTAATATACTTTTTCACAGCGATTGTGTTGATTTATCTTGATTTGACCTCGAAATGACCTTCAGCTACACGTGATAGAGGTCAGCGGATCCGGGATTCGTTATAAGCGACCCCAAAACCCTCCTAATATACTTTTTCAGAGCGACTGTCGATTTATCTTGATTTGTCCTTGAAATAACCTTTACCTGACGTGATAGAGGTTAGCGAACCCCGGATTCGTAACCAGCGACCCCAAAAACCCCCCTAGTCATATGGTTTCGTCAAATAGTCCGAAATGTATTTTTTTGTAAACCTGTATAATCAAAAGAATATCAATATTTTAATTTAAATAGACAACTTTAAAACACAGACAACTGTATTCACAGTAAAAGTTTCAAAAGATCACACATTACGCTCAAAATAGGAGGTAAATCTAGCAGACGAGTCGTTGTGACTTCCAAAATATGACAACACCGCTGGAAGTGACAACGCGCCTTGAACTACCCTATATATGGAAGCCATAACGTATGCTGTACGCTTCAGTATATACGTATATATATACAAAATTTATTTTGGTAAATCCTTTCCCCTCAATAGGTAGACCCATTTTATAAGCCCCCCTTTTACCAAATACACAATTTTTAAAAAATAATTCCTAGTAGAAAAGGTGGAAGTCGGACAGCCTCTTCTGTATACCGGAAGTCACAACTTAACCTGCATCAATATATATATATATATATATATATATATATATATATATATATATATATATATATATATACATCCCGCTATCATTATGTCATCTTTTCATGTTGCAGTCATTTGGCATCACCAAGAAATACTATCATTTTCGAATTTTAATTCGTGTATGTTTGTTGAGCGCATTTTTTAACGCCCTGTATCGTTCTCAGTTTTCTAAAATTTTAATTTTAAAAATTTAAATTATATACAAAAATTTTTACACTTCATAACCATTTTGACTTCCACCACATAAAAATGTGTATTTCCCATCATTTTGCCGCTTTTCGACGTTGCCACGAGTTAAAAATACCGATCTTTTGAGGACAGGTAGAAAAGGTCTATTGTAAACTTAGAGGATGGAATATTTTGGTAAAATATTCCATCCTCTCAGATTATAAACTACATAAAAGGTAGGTTCTTTACCTGTTCAGCTGGATTACCAAGCAAGGGTCTAAATATTTTACGAGTTGAATTGTGTTTATTTGATTTCATCTATTAAATTAAAATTTCTCATACCGACTTAAAATATTTGTTTGAAAAATTCATTTTATATTTTCGTTTAATTTACTTGGGGTTTTTGGTCAGAATTTTGAAGAAACGCTTGGTTTGACATAAAATTTGGGACACGTACCTATAGCTAATATGTTAAAGAAAAAAGTGATATTGTGCCGATATGTGCTTTTGATCTGGAGGTGAGTTTCGTCGGTTATAGGTAGAGACTGGAAAATATGCACTAAAAAATGTCTAAAATATGCATGCAATATGCATTTTAAAACAAGCTGAATATGCACAATTAACATGCAAATATGCATTTATATATGCACTTATTTTTATATGAATAATTTTATGGTTTACGTTAAATACATAAATAAATAAAAAATAATAAAAATAAATAAATAGGTTTGAATTTAAACCAAATTGTATTATTATTTCTTAATATATTTTTTTAACTTCAGGTTTTGTGACAAATAAAACGGCAAAATATTTTATTTTGACCACAAGATAAATAAGAGTACAATAAAATAAATGTACATATTTTTATTGTTACAATATTGATTCATATTTTCTAAACTAATATTATAAAAAGAGTACAATAAAACAAATTTACATATTTTTATTGTTACAATAAATAATCATATATTGATTCATATTTTCTAAACTAATATTATGTCTTCTATCTGTTAATATTTGTTTATAGGCAGAAAAAGATCTCTCAACGTCACAAGATGTAATTGGGGCATATTTAAACTTTGCTATTAGAGACGGATCCATATTAATATTTTCATCGAAGTTTCCAAAATTGATTATATTATTTATTGAACGCAATAAAGTGAAACCCTCATTTTTGTTTAAAACGTCATCAAGTTTATCTTTAATTTTTACTCCAATTTCCCCATTCAGATTTGTTATTTTCTGTTTAACCGAATCAACAATAGACATACTATTGTGAAGACATAAATTTTGAGCCTCTAATTTTGTAATTGAACTTTCAATGATATCGAAATTCGATTTTATATACAACAATTGATTTTTAATAGACTTTTCTTTAAAAATATTTTGACAGTTATCAATAGCGGTACAAGTCGGATCAAAACTTGAAATAACGCTTTTGATGTCGTCGTAGTGTTCAGATAAAAATATAGCACTTTTAAGCCAAGTTCCCCATCTGGTTAATACTGGTTCTGGTGGTAAAGGAATATCGGGAAGCATCTCCCTATATACCTGTACACGTAGTGGTGCTTTCAGAAATACTTTTTTTACATTATTTATTAAGGTGTTTACATTGGGAAATTCAATTCTAACTTTCTCTGCAACTCTGTTTAGGCCGTGCGCCAAACATGTACAGTGAATTAAATTAGGGAAAAAGATTTTAAGATTGGATGCAGCTTTCATCATATATGAGGCGGCATCACTAAGCATTAATACTGTCGAACCCGCTTATTAGAATACCTGTTAAAGGAATATCCCGGTTTAAGGAATAGAAATTTGAGGACCCGAAACATTTCTAGTAGCCAATATTGATCTGTTATTAGAATATCCCGGTTATAAGAATATTTTTGCTTGGCACGAAGGCTATTCCAATAAGCGGGTTCGACTGTAATATTTTTTCAAATGGTACTTGATCAGGTAAAAAAAAAATTTGTTAGGGATTCGTTAACAAATCTAGCTATTGTAGCATAGTTTGTTTTTTCCAAACATTTTACACTAATTAAGTATGAGTTTTTAAAATCGCCAGAGTCGTTAAGAACTCCAACAATTAGATTCGCAATTTGTCGACCCTTTGTATCCGTTGTTTCGTCGACGGAAATCCAAAGATATTCGGCTTTTAACTGATTTTTAATACTCGTCATCACATCTTTGTAACATGCACTGACATATTTTTTCCGAAGAGTTGAAGAACTTGGTATTTGAGCTGGTTTATCTTTAATCTTGCAATAAGTTTTTAAAAAGTTTTGACACGATTTATGTTCTAACTTGTGCAGAGGGATATTGCAGTTCAAAAAAAAATGGCATAAATCCTTTGCAAAGGTTTCTTGCCCAACTGACGTATTCTGAATCTGCAAACTGTTCTGTAGAATCTGCTGGCGAGGTTTATTATCATTTTTTGATAGCTTAGTTTGGTGAAGTGAAGTTTTTATGTGTTGAACTACTTGGAATTTCTTTTGACATGGAATCTGGAATATAATGATAATGATGTTTTAGATGTTTTCGTAAATAGATACCTACATTAAAATGATCAAACTTTTTAAACCTCCCCCAATTTTTTTTTATTTCTCAAAGTGAAATTGAAATCGTCAAACAATAAAGTACAGTCAGTGTACCGTAGTATACAGGGTGGGCCACTCTCAACACCTCGCTCTGTATAAGCCAAACCGTTGCGAACTTTAAAAAACAGTTTTTGAAGAAATGGGACGGTTTGTCATTTTAGAATAGACAGACACATAGATGTGCAAAGAAGTTTGATAAGTTTAAAAATCTATTGAAGTGGAGAACTTACCTTTTTATCACAAATGGTGCAAAACATACTTTCACTGTCGATAACTTTTAGATGATTGTTACTTCCAATCCAACTTCTGAGAAGACTTGATTTTTCCCTTGCTACTTTAGGCATTTTCACAATAATAATAAAATGATTTTTTTACACAGTATAGTCAATAACTTGCAATCACAAAAGTTGAATAATCGGCGATTGATTTAAGACTAACCATTCATAAAATAAAATAATCTATCCTACCCTTAAAATGCTTAAAATTTCGTTTTGGTTGGTTTTCCCAGAATAATTCATAGTTGGCCGACACCAGCAGAAAGTACAGGTAATATTTGTAATGTTATTCAAAATATAATCGGTATTTACTTAGGTAATTTGTAAATTCTGAGAAGTCTATAAATCTTAAATATCCGGATAATGATACCTGCAGCTATAAATAACGCCCATTATGTTTATGGGTACAACAACAAAGGAGCTTAACAGCAAAATATTTACTTTCACATTTTATTTTAATGGATGTTGATGTTACTAATATATACCTTATTTTTAAATGGGGTAGAGTAAATTCCCATCAAAATATGCATTTATATGCTCTTAAATCTCCAAATATGCAAGGCATATGCATTTATGAAAAACATGAGAAATATGCAGCATATATATGCATATGCATTTTGCATATAATCCAGTCTTTAGTTATAGGGTATGAAAACAAATACGTTCAAATAAGTCCGGAATTGGATAAACTGACTAATTCTAAGCAACTTCTATTTTATAGCGTTTTTCACTAAGTCAATACTTTTAGAGATATTTGCGAGTGAATATGTTCATTTTTCAACAAAAAAAAAACGTTTTTATACGGTTTTTCGCAAATAACTCAAAAAGTAGGTACTTTATTGAAAAAAAATTGGCAAATAGTAAATATAGCTTATAAAAAAGTGAAAAAATGGTATATGTGTCAGGTCTGTAGACCCAGTAGAAGCAGAGTTATTGCTAAGCTTTGTTTTAAAACCAAGAGGAGTAGGTAAACTAAATGGCAGATTCACACCCAAGAAAGTCACTAGAAATATCATCAGATAAATCTTCTTTTTTGGTTGATCATATCGGCCTTTGACGGTAATCTTGACTAAAAATCTAAAAATAAAAGGAAGAACGCAGAAAATACAAAAATTGCTGATAAAATAAATAAACTAACCTATGAAATGCCAATAGTGTCAAAATTTGATATGAGTAAAATTGCCTGAGGTTGTACCAATTACAAACAAGGTGTACGGCGCGGGAAATTTGAATGACTCCTCTTGTTTAAAAACAGACTATAGTGAAAAATAAGCTCTTATAGCTCAAATTCCAAATCGAATATTTTAACGTGAAATAAAAAAAATGAAACACTTTTCTGGGAAAACTTATTACAACTTTCTTAAAGTGTTTAAGAAAACGTTTATTTTTTTTTTAAAGTATCCAGCAGCAAGAGTAAGCAGGTTACGCTCAAAATACAGTTGTTCCTTTTTTTTTGGTTAAAAATATTCTAAAAACTCCCTCTAATTAACAGCCCAAATGGAATTAATCGTTACCACTTCACAAGTAACTTTATGTATTGTTTGTGTTTGTAAGTTTCATCAGTTCAAAGTGCTTATTTGTGGAAAAATTTGGTTTTAAAGTAAATTTTTTTAAATCTTTAATTTTGAAAAAAAGACTTTTGTCAAAATAACTTAAAAATTATTAGTGATACCAAATATCTTAAAGAGTAAAAAATGTAGGTGTTGCTTTTTTAAATATTTGGAATTTTTTTATTTTCTGGAAGACAAAAATTGGTTAAGATATGGCTGTTCAAAATTTGCATATACATACTCGTGACTAGTGATTCGTTCGAGGCCTTTCAACAAAACCCCTTTCAAAAATAAGCATTTTGAACCAATGCAACTTACAGATCATATACAGGGTTTCCCCGAAAATAGTGCGTTCCTTAAAGGTATAGATAGAAAGCACAATGTAGAGCAAAAAAGTCTTATAACATTTTATTCTAAATTCAGCCGTTTGACCAAAAAACGAAAATACATTTTGATATGCAAATTGATACTCAATTAGTAAATAAACAAGGGGTCCCATTAGATTAAATTTCACAGTCACAGGTTCTTCTACGCCATGTTGCCAGGTCATATAAATTTATGAAAATAAAAATTTACTCTTATGGAGAACAACGTAATTTTTGTTGAAACGGTTAACTTTAGGAAAAAATGTTACAACACCTTTTTGTTCTAAATTGTGTATTATATCCACACCTTAAAGGAACGCACTATTTTCGGAGACACCCTGTATAAACAATACATTTATCTAAAGTAACGTGTGAAGCGGTAACAATTAATTTTCACGACTTTCTTTTGCCAAAAAAAAGGGAACGATTTTATTTTCAGCGTAACTTGCTTACTTTTCACGCTAGAAACTGTTTTAAAAACACCAAAAAAAATTTTTTTTAAACACTTTAAAAGAGTTATGATGAGTGTTTCCCGAAAAGTGCTTTATTTTTTTGGTTATTTTACGTTGAAATATTCGATTTGGTATTTGACGAATAAGAACCTATTTTTCATTAGCTGCAACCCTGCTTCTACTTGGGTCTACAGACCTTATACTGACACCTCTTTTTCATAAGCTATATTATTGCTAGGAATATTTTCTTCGATAAAATATGTACATACTTACTTTTTGAGTTATTTGCGAAAATCCGTCCAAAACGTGTTTTTCTATGAAAAATAAACATATTCACTCGCACATACCTCGAAAAGTATTGACCTAAAACTTTTATAGAACAAAATTTGCTTAGAATTAGAATTAGTCAGTTTATCCACTTCCGGACTTATTTTGCACGTATGTTTTTTCACCTCCAAGAAGGGGTGAAAGTCACATCCAGGACAAGAGAACATATCGGCATAATCTCACTTTTTTCTTTGGCATTTTAGCTACGTGTGTGCCAAATTTTATGTCAATCCAAGCGGTTCTTTAAAATCTGGAGGTTTTGCGATATTTTATCGTGAGTGAATGGAATAATAATTATTACAACGGCAATTATTGCCGTTGTCACTTTTAGATAAGAAGTCATTATCACAATGATATAGTAAGGTTAACTGAATTGTATAATTATTGTTTTTATCATTAAATGTGAAAACCTAGAATTATCCATGTCTGTCCGTCAATAAACACAACTCGTCTATTAGTAGGACAGAAAGAATAACAAATAAGGTGTCAAATGAAAGCCTATAACCAAAATATGATATTACATGTGAGAAGTTTGACCTCGGACTGCCTGTTCCAGAGTTGCAACCGAAAGTACTGTTTTAAATTCGTCGAAATATTACAAACTATTGGTCAACACGACTAAGAAAGACCAGAACAAATACATACTTCCGGTTTCATGCCTGTCTGTTCGTCCATATCTGTAGGTGAACAAAATTCATCCGTCATATCAGCTGACAAAAAGTTACACGAAGGGTTCAAATATCGACTGCCGGTTCAACTTCCGGTCACTTTTTGTGAAAAATTAGAACTTACGATGTCCAATTGCTTGTTACAATTTTTTTTATAAGTGTTCTACTCTATCTATTCTGACTTTTCATTAACTTACTTAGATCACATATAATTTAATACAGTTTTGATGTCAGGGTCTTCAAAATTTATGTGGTGAGTTCCGGTATGTGATGAATGAAAAACGACTCCATAAGCAGAAGAAAAAAGTGTTCTCAAGACCTAAGACAATACATCGACTCACAAGAGCGTTGTGACAGTAGCAAAAATTCGAGTTGGGGTTCTAATTACTTTCTCATGCGGCTTACTCTCCTGACTTGGCCCCCTCCGATTATTAAGTGTTCCCAAATCTGAAGAAATGATGGGCGAGTCACAAAGTTTCACAAAAAAGCGAATATTTCGCGAAATGAACGTCAGATCGAAAAACTAAAAAATGCGTGTTCAATATTTTTCAAAAGTCTATCGAATGATACCAAAAACGAACCCCCACGGAAAGGGGTGAGGAGTAAATTAAAAATTTTAAATACGAACCCTGCGATATTTCGCGAAATGAACATCAGAGTGCCAGTGTGTGCTTTTTTTCTGGGGATGAGTACCACCCCCTTCTCGAGTGTGAAAAAATATAGGTCCAAATAAGTCCGTAAGTGGATAAACTAATTAAATTCCTTGTAACTTTTGTTTTTAGATGGTTTTTCGCAAATAAATCAAAAAGTAAGTATTTGATCGAAAAACTATTCGTAGCAAATATAAAGCTTATAAAACAGTAAAAAAAATGATGTATGTATGAAGTCTGGACACACAATAAAAACAGAGTTGGAGCTAATCAAAAGTTGGTTCTTATTCGTCAAATTCCAAATCGACTAGTTCAACGTAAAATGTCCAAAAAATAACGCACTTTTCGGGGAAAACCCGCTACAAATTTTTTAAAGAGTTTAAAAAAAGTTTTATTTTTGTTATATAAAAAGTATCTATCCTATCACCATCAGCATCAAAAGTAGACCGGGCAGTATCGTCGCCCCCGCTAGCGAAATTATTCCGATTCGATTTTTTTGCACAAACTTACTCAAAAAGAGGTCCTTATAACATATCCAAAGGGTGCCGGGCGGTGCATTGGTCGAAAAATTGTTTAAAAAATTTTTTTGAAACAAATTCACAAAAACAATTTTTTCATTTCGAACAATTTTTTTTAGATAACTTGTGTCATTCTGGGCAAAAATGGTGTCTTGCCATTTTTGTTTAAAATTGATTGTTGTCGAGTTATATGCGATTAAAAATTTGAAAAATGCGAAAATGGCCATTTTTAAGTCTTAATAACTCGATTAAAAGTTATTATTATGAAATTAAAAAGTGAGCAGATCAAGTTTCAAACCCTTGCTTCAAGGTCCTTAAGAGATTTTTATCATTATTTTATTACAAAGCTGTTATTTTTAATTATTAATAATTAGCGCTATAGTCCCGGATTTATCGTCGCCCCTGTTAGTGAAATTATTCCGATTCGATTTTTTTTGCACAAACTTACTCAAAAAGAGGTCCTTATAACATATTCACAAGGTGCCGTGGTCGAAAAATTGTTTAAACAATTTTTTAAACAAATCCACAAAAATAATTTTTTCACTTTGAACAATTTTTTTTTAGATAATTTTGGATATTCTGAACAAAAAAGGTCTCTTGTCAATTTTCTCTAAAATTGATTGTTGTCGAGTTATACGCGATTTAAAACCTGAAAAATGCGAAAATGGCCATATAACTCGACAAAAATCAATTTTAGAGAAAAATCTCAAGATACCTTTTTTGCTCAGAATAACCCAACTTATCTAAAAAATCGTTCGTAATGAAAAAATTATTTTTGTGAATTTGTTTAAAAAATTGTTTAAGGTGATACAGTAGCGATTAACAGGTAGCCAAAACGCGTTCCAAGATTGCGGCTGTAATTTTGAATATTTTTTCAAGATATTTGGCACACGTATCCGTAATATAATAAAGAATGGCGGTACAGAGCCCAATTTGAAAAATATATTAGGTAATATTTGAAAATTATTCTGTAATTAAATACAATATTAAAAAAACGAGCCTGTACCGCCATTAAGAAGAACAAAAAAATACACTTTCTTCAAATAAACTTTTTTATCCGATGCCTAGATTTTGTGTCATTTTGGAACTACTAAAATGTTTTATTTCATTAGTCCAAAACAAAATTTAAATTTTTTAATTCGACAAAATACTTCCACGCACAGGCTGTGGTCTGTATTAATTCGAGAACCAAGAGAGACAGCTCATTAACCGCCTTTCATTTTTTCTTAGAAAATAAACGTTCTCTACACAAAGTACTTATAGGATAATACGCCGCCGTTATGAAATGATTGTAGGATGTTAAAATGACGAAGGATGTTTTACCCGGAAATCCGAATTTTATATACTTTTGTTATATTTAATACCCTAATAGCACACGACGTCCTTTGGACGTCCAAAATAGGTCAATTTTTGGTCCTAACGTCCATGGACCATAAACGGACGTCCTTTGGACGTCCGACGCTGGACGTACTTCGGGTGTACTAAATATGTACGTCCTTTGGACGTCCGGCGTTGGACGTCCGGCGTTGGACGTCCTTCAGGTGGACTAAATATGTACGTCCTTTGGACGTCCGGCGTTGGACGTCCTTCGGGTGGACTAAATATGTACGTCCTTCGGACGTCCGGTGTTGGACGTCCTTCGGGTGGAATAAATATGAACGTCCTTTGGACGTCCGTACTCGGACGAAATACGGACCTTTTCCAATCGTCCATATTGGACATATTCTACCAATAAGGGGATTAAACAGCAAAATTATTTAATAAAATATTAACTTAATTATGTTAATAAAATAGTTTAAATGGAAAAGATTATAAATCATATTTAATTCAAAACTGTATATGTAGTTTAATATCTAATACATGTTTTTGTTTTTATGTAAAGTGTGAAAATCTGATCGGTAAATTATTCGTTATGTCCACTCTACATCAACAATAAATTGAACAAGAAATTGACTAAGTTATTCAAGGCCAAATTTGACGAGTACAAAATGTATGATTTGTAAAAGAAAATGAAGGAATTTGATGAAATAGAACAATTGGATATGTTTTATTTTGTCAAATTTCTTTATTTTCTGTTTATTCACGGCAAAATTGGAAGTAGAATTGTGTTTTGTATAAGCCAAATTTGACCTTGAATAACTTGTCGTCAATTTCTTGTTCAATTATTGTTGATGTAAAGTGGACTTTATAATGTTTTATTATTCCCGTTACCAAGATGATAGAAGTTTGGTGGTTAATTCTAATAAGCAAAAATATAATTTTTATCAATGTATCCTTACTACAGATGAATATTGAGAGCATCTTTTTGAAGTTGAGCGTACGTGTGCCCAAAATAGGTCCAGTTTTAGTCCTATTGCGGATGGACTATAAATGAACGTCCTTCGGACGTCCGACGTTGGACGTACTTACGTACTTACGTGTTGAATAAATATGAACGTCCGTTGGACATTGACATCGATCCGTGAGCGTCATCTGCAAAGAAGAAAATCACAAGCCAGGACAACCAATCCAAATAGTGAGTGTTTCAAACTTTTGTGTTGTGTTGTCAAAAGTTTATTTAATTATTTATGTTTTTCCTTACATACTTACATATTTTTTCAAGCTTTTTGGTATATTTTTCATATTTTTTACTATATTTCGATAAAAAAATTCTTCGCAGTTTTATCCTAATCAACATCATCATCATTCTATCCAAAAAGGCAAATCGCCAAAATCGCAATTTTATCATAATATGATATGTATATTTGCATTTTACCACATTTTTTCGATGTTTTGAAACATTTTTGTATATCTTTTGTGTATCTATCTATATTTTGTATATCACCCCTCCTCGGGGTGAAACTCACCCCCCAAATTCACATACTAATTTGTAAGTACACATACTTTGTAAGTATGGAATAAAGGTTGCTTAATATTAATCAGTTTATCGAAGTCCGGACTTATTTTGAACGTTTTTCACCCCAGAGAAAGAGTGAAACTCCAGGGCAATAGCACACATTGGCACAATATCACTTTTTTTCTTTGGCATGTTAGCTATGCGTATGCCAAATTTCATGTCAATCCTTTAAAATTTACAGCAAAAACCATCAAAGAATGTAGTAATACTTGTTTTCATGAAGTCGGTGATAGAGTTTGACAAATCTTTATGGTTGTTAAATATCTTTTAATTTGTGTATTCGATTTTTAAAGGTAGGTACTATATACGTCCATTTGGCACAATAAAAAATAACCTTCGACCGGTACATATTGCTTGTATCGATGCTCGGTGCATTGTTCAGTCATAAATTTTACCTGTCCCTATAGCGTCGGCCGTCGGGTCCTATTGTAAATTATTATAATAATAGTCCGTCTCGGTATTTTATTATTTCTGTCATAAGTATCTCTGTGGAAATGCAAATGCTGCTTGTAACATCCCAAAAACCAGCTCTACTATTAATTGTACTCGTATAAATAAGTGTATAATATGTACCTACCTACTTATTTATTGTATTCATTTATAGACCTGGATCCCGCGTAATAAAAAAAGTTGATTAACAGCAAGCTGAAAATTTGTTAATAGCTTCACGGTGTCTAGTCGGACAAACTTTGATGTACGGGAATACTGGAACCGGGGAAGTTTTAATTGTGGAACAGGTTAAAAACTTGGAACATCAGACTACCGAAAACGTTCCATGTATTTTGTCGGACAGAACTTCCAATTGATTTGTTACCATTTCATTAAACTCTTATGCAAAAATCAGACTGCGTACCAGTCTACTTTTATTCTCTTAATATTTTTACTTAAAAAAAGTGTACTACAATCATCTCGCTAAACTTAATATAACTGTTTTCGAGATAAACCCATTTTAAATCTGCGATATAACATAATTTTTTGCATAATATTGTAGTTAAATCCGAAAAATCAACTTAAAACCATAATAATAATTGTGCCAATTCTCATTTATGTCATTTATATTTTTGGAGATTTTTATGGTTTATAAGTTATTTTTCGAGTTTAGCGAGACGAATGTAGTATATATTTTTTAAGTAATAATATTAAGAGAATAAAAGTTTTGATTCGAAAAGTATATGTAATGTAGAGTTCCCTCAGCGATGTGATATAATATTATTACAGTATAGCTCCCCGTGCATGACAAGCTTATGGAGGTAGCCCATATAGCCTAGGCTATAATATTATTAAAAACATCACTTAGATGGGACAATGGCTTTAGGAAATTCGAGACATCAAAAATGTCCCATTTTTAAGGTGGTGCGTTAATTTCTTGGAGAAATGTAATTATAATTTAATGTAAATAATCTAATATCCAATAATTGTAAATTAATATAAGATGTAATATAAGTTCCTTAAAAAATATATTTTTTATTTCCCACAATACATTCTCCACAGGTATAAATATCGTCTCTAGACGTCCACCGAACGTCCTCCCAGGACGTTAGATGGATGATCGGCAGCAATACATTGGACCAAACTGGGACGTCCTATGAAGGCCCAATTGACGTCCACCGAACGTCCCTTCGGACGTTAGGTGGACCTCCATTGGGCGTTTGGCAACGTGGAATTTGGACCAAAATTGGACGTCCAGTTAAGGTCCAATTCACGTCCCCTAAGACGTCCGATTAAGATCCAATTTACTCCGATTAAGGTCCAATTTACGTCCAATTAAGGTCCCATTTACGTCCGATTAAGGTCCAATTTACGTCCGATTAAAGTCCAATTTACGTCCGATTAAGGTTCAATTTACGTCCGATTAAGGTCCAATTTACGTCCGATTAAGGTTCAATTTACGTCCGATTAAGGTCCAATTTACGTCCGATTAGGGTCCAATTTACGTCCCCTAGGACGTCCGATTAAGGTCCAATTTACGTCCGATTAAGATCCAATATATGTCCCCTCGGACATTAGATGGACGTCCAATGGACGTTCGGTAGCGCGACATTTGGACCAAAATAGGACGTATAAAGGACGTTCCTCGGACGAAAACGGACGTCCAATGGACGTCCCTAAAGTCCGTGAAGGACGTCCATTGGACGTCCTTGTGCTATTAGGGTAGGTACCTACCTATAATTCTGGTGATTTTTTAAATCCTCTATTGTTAAGAGAATTTACACCTTTAGCCAAAGTTTTACGATTTTCTAACGGAAATTAACAAGTTATTTTAAATACGCACCAATTATCGATGTTGAAAGGAGTTTTTCAAGTTATAAAAATATTTTGTCTGATCAAAGAATATGTTTCCTCGTAAAGAATTTGGAAAAACACATTGTAGTGAATTATAATCGAAGATATATTTATAGTGATATTGTTGTTTTATTTTAAATAGGTAACTATTGGTAGCAGTTTTTGTAAAAACTGTGAATAAATTGCATATATAAAAAATGATTTTATTTGAAAAATAATAAATAAGATTACTAAATAAGACAGAAAATTTGTGGTTTCCCGAAATGCGCATTTTTTGAATTTTTGTGCATATCTTGCGCATATTTCGTAATTTTTTACCGCATATATATGCGAATATTTCATCAAAATTGATCGCATATAAATCCGCTCCCTAGTCATTGTATTCTGTTGGCTGATTCCAATGATTTGAGCCGCCGTACGACACGTTGGGACCAATGGGAGTGAAGATACGTAACTAATACCTATCAAGAGGTTTACTCAAACTTCTTTTCTGTACTTATACCTACCACTCGGTATAAGTACAAAAAAGAAGTTTGTGTAAACCTTTGCACAACTGTGTAAATACTAAAGAAAAATCTATAATATTAAAAAAAAAATAGTGGAATCCGTTAATCTGTTCTCGAAAAAATTAGCTATGAAAATGAGCATTATTTTCTATATCCCTAACTTTTGACGAGCAGTTTAGCTTAAATGGGGAAAAGCGGTAAGCTTAGACCAAACACCAGTAGGAGGCATTCAATTAATTGAGGAAAAAAATTCAATGGATAACAATATTCATTTCAGTTATAGAAAAGGCATTGCCTTGCTAGAATGGTTGAAATCACAAGTAACAATTAATAGTCCTACAAAAAAGACAGGCGCTTGAAAGTGATAAGACCATTGAACAATAAGCCTGCGAACTGCCTTTTAAACACATTCTTAAAAATAATCCATAACACAATTAAAAAAAGGTTTGTTAAGAAATTCTTTTATAGACTTCAGAAATTCAACAACTTCTCCTGATTATGTTTAAAAAACGTACGGAATGCACTAAATGAAAAAAAGAAGAAAAAGATTTATCATACCGTTATACTCTAATATATTCTTACGTTGAATATTTGATGCTTCCCTGTAGAGTATAAAACGGACAGTTGTGTTTTTCCCGTGAGCTGCCTTGTTTAGTCTTCTTTGTCGTTCTATTCGTTAAATCCTATCCTCTCAAGTCACAGCGTCAGAAAGCAGTGGGTATATGCAGTGAACGGGAGGCCTATGTCGAGCAGTGAACGTTGGGGCCCTTTCGCGTTTATCATATGTAGAGAAGTCGCTTGTCAAAAACTGGACGTATGTAATCGTATTCTATTTGTTAAATACTCTCACCTAATATGTCATACCATGTGTGTTAATCCATTTTATTTCTACAATTTTAAAGTGTTATTACATGCCGTCATTTTCATTTGTCTACACCATCTTATTCTGCCAGTTAAATCCCATCATTTCAGACGCTGTACGTCACGATTGAACCAATAGAACCGTAGATACAAGACTAAGGCCCTTTTGACATGATGCTGTAATTGATTTTCATACGTCATTGTATTATATTAGTCAAATCCAGTTATTTTAGGTGCTGTACGCCACGATTGGACCAATAGGAGCGAAGATACGTAAATAAGGCCCTTTTGACATATTGCTGTATTTGATTTTTCTGTGTCATTGTATTCTGTTCATTAAACCCTACCATTTGAGCTGCTGTACGTCACAATTGGACCAATAGGACTAGATATACATAACTAGGGCCCTTTTGACTTGTTGCTGTATTTGATTTTTCTGTGTCATTGTATTTTATTTGTCAAGTCCTATTATTTGAGATGCCGTACGTCACGATTGGTCTTATAGGACCGAAGATACGCGACTAAGGCCCTTTTGACGTGAGGTTGTATTTGATTTTTCTCTCATTGTATTCTGTTTGTCAAATCCTATCATTTGAGGTGCTATACATCACGATTGGACCAACAGGACCGAAGATACATAACTAAGGCCCTTTTGACATATTGCTTGTTTGATTTTTCTGTGTCATTGTCTTCTATGATGTCTAAGGCATATCTCTGATATGCCCTATTTTTAAATTGGACTTTGTAAGTCCTAGGTTTTCACCCACAAGCTTTTATTTGGCACCTCATTTGTCATTCTACCCGGTATAATGGCGGAGGAGTTATATTGGCGGTCGTACGGACCGACAGAAAGAGTACCCAGCTCAAATATCTCACCTTTAGTACCATCCTTGGATTATAAGCTTTCATTTGACACCTCATTTATTATTATAGCTGGTATAATGATAGAGGAGTTACATTCGCGGTCGGACGGACCCACCGACAGACCGCCTAGGTCAAATATCTCACCTTTAGTACCATCCTTGTATTACCAGCTTACATTTGACACCTTATTTGTCATTCTACCTGGTATAATGACGGAGAAGTTATATTCGCGGTCGTACGGACCGACAGAAAGATTGTCTAGGCCAAATATCTCACTTTTAGTACCATCCTTGGATTATAAGCTTTCATTTGACACCTTATTTATCATTCTACTTGGTATAAAGACGCAGAAGTTATAGTCGCGGTCGTACGGACCGGCGGAAAGACAGCTTAGGTCAAATCGCTCACCTGTAGTACCATCATTGGATTATCAGCTTTCATTTGACACCTCATTTGTCATTCTACTTGGTATAAAGACGCAGAAGTTATAGTCGCGGTCGTACGGACCGGCGGAAAGACAGCCTACATCAAATCACTCACCTGTAGTACTATCATTGGATTATCAGCTTTCATTTGACACCTCATTTGTCATTCTACCTGGTATAACGACGGAGGGGTTATATGCGCGGTCAGAGCCTGGAAAGACAGCCTGGGTCAAATATCTCACCTTTAGTACCATCCTTGGAATATAAGCTTTCATTTGACACCTCATTTGTCATTCTACCTGGTAAAATGACGGAGAAGTTATATTCGCGGTCGTACGGACCGACAGAAAGATTGCCTAGGCCAAATATCTCACCTTTAGTACCATCCTTGGATTATAAGCTTCCATTTGACACCTCATTTATCATTCTACCTGGTATAATGATTGAGGAGTTATACTCGCGGTCGGACGGACTGACGGACAGACCATGTAGGTCAAATATCTCACCTTTAGTACCATCCTTGGAATATCAGCCTTCATTTGACACCTCATTTCTCATTCTACATGGTATAATGACGGAGGAGTTATATTCCCGGTCGTACGGACCGTCGGAAAGACAGCCTAGGTCAAATATCTCACCTTTATTACCATCCTTGGAATATAAGCTTTCATTTGACACCTCATTTGTCATTCTACCTGGTATAATGATGGAGGAGTAATATTGGCGGTCGGAGGGACCGGCGCACAGATCGCCTAAGTTAAATATCTCACCTTTAGTACCATCCTTGTATTATAAGCTTTCTTTTGACACCTCATTTGTCATTCTACCTGGTATAATGACGGAGGAGTTATATTCGCGGTCGGAGGGACCGACGGAAAGACAGCCTAGGTCAAATATCTCACCTTTAGTACCATCCTAGGATTATCAGCTTTCATTTGACACCTCATTTGTCATTCTACCTGGTATAATGACGGATAAGTTATATTCGCGGTCGGAGGGACCGAGTCACAGACCGCCTAAGTCAAATATCTCACCTTTAGTACCATCCTTGTATTATAAGCTTTCTTTTGACACCTCATTTTTCATTCTACCTGGTATAATGACGGAGGAGTTATATTTGCGGTAGGAGGGACCGACGGAAAGACAGCCTAGGTCAAATATCTCACCGTTAGTACCATCCTTGGATTATATGCTTTCATTTGACACCTCATTTGTCATTCTACCTGGTATAATGATGGAGGAGTTATATTCGCGGTCGTAAAGACCGACGGACAGACCGCCAAGGTCAAATATCTCACCTTTAGTACCATCCTTGGATTATCAGCTTTCATTTGATACCTCATTTGTCATTCTAGCTGGTATATTGACGGAGGAGTTGTGGTTACAGACAGACGGACAGACGGACGTGGATAATACAAAGTTTTCACATTTTTTAAAAATTGGGTGAAAACAATAAAACATGATGCCAGACTGATTTCTTTATGAAAATAATATATACATTCTCAAATTGTCTATTTTTCGTTGTGAATAATATTGTATTCAACAGTGATGCCAAATTTCTGATGCCAACATGATTGATAATGAAAGTGGGATATACGTTTTCATGTATATAACGGCAGCGACAAAACGGTAAAACACTGAACTAAATGTATATAATATTTTCACTGTACGATCATTTTGGACTCAAACATTTTATGGAATAAACTTATATAACTTAGTAAGAGGTAAACAAGGAAAGCTGATATATTAAAGTAACATCAAGGAATCAAATCTCTAACTACCGAGCTGATTAGACTTCTGGTAGCAAGTACAGGAATAAAGTTATTAAGGTAGTGTAAAGTGGCATCGATATACAGATGCCACTTTGCAAGACGATGCCAAATCGATGGTAAATGCATAATGTATCGATGCCAAATTGATAGTAGGATGTACATATATATATATATATATATATATATATATATATATATATATATAAGATGTAGATCCTTGAAACACACT
Source organism: Diabrotica virgifera virgifera (assembly GCF_917563875.1). NCBI lineage: Eukaryota > Metazoa > Arthropoda > Insecta > Coleoptera > Chrysomelidae > Diabrotica > Diabrotica virgifera. The sequence continues at coordinate 136,350,415 of NC_065444.1, forward strand.
CAGTGATCAAAGGATCCAAGGTTAATGGTTTGACGACCACTCGTACGAAATCAAACAGATGAAATAGAGAATGTGGAAAAATCCCCTTACGAACAATTCACACATCCACCATTTCGGGTTGGGAAAATTTTTTCGAATAGAATCAAAGATCCAAACACCAGTTCTTAGAAATGTGTTTCGCCCTCTTCAACCTCTCTGGGCTTATCAATAAAGATGAGAGGTTGAATATCTTTAGACACATTCCAATCAAAAAACAACATTCGAGACCTAGACATAGAAGGTGCGTAAATCTACGGCAAGTCCGACAATGAATTTGATTCTATTGTGATAGATTTGATTCTATTCGAAAAAATTTTCCCAACCCGAAATGGTGGATGTGTGAATTGTTCGTAAGGGGATTTTTCCACATTCTCTATTTCATCTGTTTGATTTCGTACGAGTGGTCGTCAAACCATTAACCTTGGATCCTTTGATCACTGAGTGTGTTTCAAGGATCTACATCTCATGTTTTTAAACATAGATTTTACTTACTTTAAGTAATTAGGGAATTAAAACTTGAGACTGTCATTGTCGGACTTGCCGTAGATTTACGCACCTTCTATGTCTAGGTCTCGAATGTTGTTTTTTGATTGGAATGTGTCTAAAGATATTCAACCTCTCATCTTTATTGATAAGCCCAGAGAGGTTGAAGAGGGCGAAACACATTTCTAAGAACTGGTGTTTGGATCTTTGATTCTATTCGAAAAAATTTTCCCAACCCGAAATGGTGGATGTGTGAATTGTTCGTAAGGGGATTTTTCCACATTCTCTATTTCATCTGTTTGATTTTATATATATATATATATATATATATACGTCTTCATATCAAGGCGAGATCCGACTAAATCGAGGACAACCCGAGATCCACCAATAGGAAATTAATTATTGGAGTATATTGTTCATAACTATCTTTATAATTAACATATTAATCATGGCACACTTAGAGGGGAAAAGATTTTTGTACTTAAATTTTTCTGATAAATTTACAGCGAAACGAGATCCGTAGCTGAACAGTAAAGGGGAGGACTTATATACGAAATTTTAGATATTTACCGATCAACGCGAGATCACACACTGATGCCAGCTCTAAAGAGTATTAGTCGAGCGATTGGAGCTCGTGTTGTATTGTATATTTTCCACGATATACAGATATATAGCGGGCGGAGTCAATGACGGCATCAACAGCGTTGTCTCGAATTCTTTATGTAACTTTTAAGTATCGCTTCTTTTGTGTCTTTAACGTCTACGATTTACCTTTCAGAAAGTCCCTTAGTTTTGTTACATACATAAGGGTGTGAAAAAAGAAAAAGAATACTTCACAAATAATAACCATTTAATCATGATAATTATTTGCAATACAATATTTTAAAACTATATTAATATTCTTAAAAAACACTTACTACGAAACCAAAATGTAATTATTATATTCTTAAATAATACAAATTGTTACAAAATAATTATTTAAATGATTGCTTGTTTTAAAAATACATTACAAGAAAGTAAAATTTTTTATAATAATTATTAAAGTTTAAAAAATAAAATAACTCAATATGTAATTATTATTTGGTAGTTAAAAAATGATTTTAAGTAAAATGATTTAAAAGATAAAAAGAAACACACATAATTTTCAGGGTCAACTCCTAATTGCATGAAAATTTGGATTTAGATTCTACCCATCCCCCACTTCAAAGTTGAATTTGCGCCGTTGATTGCTTTTACTTGGAGGGTGAAAAAATATACGTTTAAAATAAGTGCGGAAACAGATAAACTGACTAAATTTAAGCAACTTTTGTTCTATAGAGTTTTTTAACTTAGGTACTAGGTTAATTCAGTAGTACTAGAGTCATTTGCGACTAAAAATGTTTACTTTTCAACAAAAAAAAAAACACGTTTTTCGGCGGTTTTTCGCAAATACTCAAAAAGTAAGTATTTTATCGAAAAAATATTCTTAGAAAAAATGTAGCATATAAAAAAGAACGAAAAAATGGTATATTCTTAGTCTATAGAACCAGTAAAAGTAAATTTGTAGCTCATAAAAAAGACGATCTTATTCTTCAAATTCCAAATCAAATATTTTAACGTGATACATAGTACCAAAAAATGAAGCTCTTTTCGGGGAAAACCCATTAAAATTTTTTAAAGTGTTTACAAAAAGGTTTATTATATTTTATAAAAGTTATATATGGGTAGGAAAGACAACGGAACGAATTTTCGAACGTTTAAACAGACGACATCCCAGATTTACCAATTTCTGGACAATTGATCCAAAGGCTAGATTCTAACAACGAAACAGTTGTGGATTTTCAAGTTCTCAATGAGAGTCAGAATGAAAAAACATTAGTGACCTCGAGTATGATGGTTTGGAGAATTTGGCTGGTTATATCTGCCATAAATTGAAGAACTCCAGTATTCAATCCGAAGATGTTTCAACGTACACGTGGGTTGATCATTTGAGTAAGTGTGGTTTATGTAAACCATCAGACACTCTCTTGTCATATATTAAGTAACTGGAGACAATTTTTCCTTCCACATGAATGGTGATTCCATTTTGGTAACTAAAAATTATTTAGAAAACCTTATGTCCAAAAATTGTAACTGTAGACTGTTCTAACAAAGCGAACAAGTTATTTTTTAGGTCTCGGATGTACTTCCGAATTAAAGAATTAAACAAGTCTCTTAACAACCTGACATTGCGTAAAAGAAAAATTATGAAAACTGCTACATAGTTGCTGTATGTACGTCTATTTCACATGCACAAAATTTAAAAAAAGTGCATGGCATGAAAACTGTAAAGCTTATTTTTGTCTTTTCCAAGCCTCTTACTTAAATCTGATGAAATACATTATTTAAAAAGTAAAAAATTTTGTTTTTTTATCAATCCATTAAATTTATGGTTTTATTTTGGGGCTTTTCTTCCCCTTGGTAAAAATTATATTTACTAATGTGTAGGCCACTAATCAATTTTTGCCAACTAACGAAATATAATAATTTTATTAGATATCGATTATATGAATATTTTTATTTTCCGGATACCAATATAATCAAGAAACTGGGAACTTTACAAATAACTGAAAATCAATTTAAATAAAAGTAAATAGTTTAATAATTTTCCTCTAAACTATAAAAATCACTTAGTTTCTTTTAGTCATAATTCATTCATTTGTACTATTCTCAAATTTCATTTGAGTTCGTATTACGAACGCATAGACGGGACTATGCTTTACTTTGTTGCTGACGTCATGCGCCAGTCGGACGAGCTTACGTAACTAGAATATCAGGGTGTGCATATTTCCGGGTCCCGGTGAATTCGTATCTATTTTAATCCCCCATCCTAATTACAGGCCAACTGGCAACTCTGGTGCGCAGATAATTTTTAGATAACCCATTAACTACCGGTGAATTGGTAACTTTCATTTTTTAAGTATTGTTGATAATCTAATATCGGTATTCCAGGTATTTAGCGCTGCACTCCTAGAAAATGGAAAAAATGACACAGGAAGTGAAACCGATGATGAAACGAAACGCAAAAGAGAAAACTTGGATGATTGTTTTAATAGAAGTAAAATTAAAAACGGTCACCAAGCAAAGCAGGCAACGAAAACAAGGAAGACATGGAAAATGTTATGATTACAATAATGAAAGAGCTAATGAATAAAAACGATGAAATGCTTCAGTAAATAGAACAAATAAGGAAAGAATAACAACAAACCAATAAAGAGTTAATGGATGCAAAAGCAGAGAATCAAAAACTAAAAAAAGAAGCAAAACAGCTACATGAAAAAATGGAGCAACTGGAGAAATTTAGCAAAAAGAAAAGCTTGATCGTAACTGGGTTGAAAGTAGAAAAAAATGATTATCAGAAATTAAAGGAAGAAATGGAAAATTTTATAGCCCAAGAGTTGCAAATACAAATAAAACTAAGAAGTGCAAAAAAATAGGAGAAACAGTATGCGCAATAGAAACAGAAGCCCTCACGGATAAAATGGAAATCCTAAACAAGAAACGTAAACTAAAACAGCATAAAGATCGTATCTATATAAACAACGATTGGACATCCAAAGAAAAAGAAATACAAAAGGAAATAACTAAAATAGCAAAGGACGAAAGAAGCAAAGGTAAGCAAACGAAAATCGGCTACAAGAAATTAATAGTGAATGGCAAAATCTAGATATGGGACGAAGAGAGAGAACAGCTGATAGAAAATTCAAAAAACTAATAAACGAAGAACAGCGGCTGAAATATGATATTGACATGGCAAAAAAAGACTCGGAAATGCAAACGGTTAACGAAAACAAAATAACGCACACAAGATAAAGAAATAATCTCAATAAGAAGAAAAGAACAAAACCCATTAGAATGGGATCTTGGAATATTAGAACCATGCTGGCAGTAGGTAAGATGCAAGAAATAGCTCTTGAAATGAAAAAATACCAACTAGAAATCCTAGCCCTACAGGAAATACGATGGAAGAAAGAAGAAAAAGTTGAGAAAAAAAACTTTAGCATGTATTATTCGGGAGAAAACAAACAGGGAACGAATGGTACGGCCTTTATAGTGAACAAAAAATGAGGGAAAAAGTGATACAATTCAAAGCAGTTAATGAAAGGATATCTTACATAAGAATAGAAAATAAACAAGCCAACATCTCGATAGTCAATTGCTATGCACCCACCGAAGAAGCAAACCAAGAAGATAAAGCAGAATTCTACGACATCCTGGAAGAGACCTGTGAAAATATTCCGAGGAATGACATATTAATAATATTGGGTGATTTTAATGCAAAGATCGGAAAGGAGGACTATAATCGTAATGTAGCTGGCAAAGAAACCATTCATGAAACTACGAATGATAATGAAGGAGAAATCTGCAACCTAGCAGCAGCAACAAACACATATACAGGGTGGTTCATCTTATTCGCCTCGGTCTCTGTACGGAAAACCACTTGATATTTTAAAAACATTTCTTCACAGAAATATACAGGGCCTTTAATACTACAATCTAAAAATAATATGAATTATACAGGGTGCTCCAAAAAAGAGTGGTATATCAAAGTTATATTTTTTCTTATGGAATGCCCTATATCTGATGACAGTACTGAATTGACCTTAAAAAATAAGCGATACTTTCATAAGGTTTCCCTATACAGTGTGTTTTGATTTATTTCGATTTTTATGAAAATGTAAGGTTTTAGAAAAAAATAAGTATCTACGAATCTAAAAATCAGTAGCAAATTCTTTCTTGGATCTTAATAATAGACTATTTAGCATACTTAAACAGATGATTACTGTAACAAAATTTCTTACAGGGTGGTCAAAATATGAGATTGTTCTATTAACAAATTCAAGCTGTAATAACTTACTTATTTTAAATAGAACACCCTGTATCTTACTAGTCTATCGCGTATAAAATTTACTTAGCTTTCAATTTATATTAGGGTTTCCTATACCTATCTTTTACAGGGTGGTCAAAATATTAGATTGTTCTATTAAAAAATTCAAGCTGTAATAACTTACTTATTTTATCTGGAACACCCTGTATCTTACCAATCTATCGCGTAGAAAATTTACTTTGCTTTCAATTCTCATTAGGGTTTCCTATACCTATCTCCCTTCATTTTTTAAATATTTAAAGATTTCCTAATTTGTAAGCTTTAAAAATTAGAATTAAGTACCTATGTCGTGGTTATGTACAACACATCACCAACAGCGGCAATATACTTAAATATCTTAGTCAAGATACTTTCGTTAATAAAATTCAAATTTTTATCATTTAATCACACAGAGTGTTCTTATTTTAAATGACATAGTCGATATTCTATTCTTTATAATGGAAGATATTTAAAATCTCTTCAATTCCATGTAAACATTCTCAATACACATGTTATTCTGTAAATGTAAATTCCCATGTTATTCAGTAAATACCCATTTTTACATATTTTTGTACAATAGGCTCGTTTTCGTCATAGTAGCCATTGCATTTAATTGTTTGTAATTGCGATTCAAAGATTCAAACAAAAAGTGTTGTTCTTAAATTTACTTAATAACCGTTGGTTTAAGGTATAGAAAATACTTATACAGAATGAAATATAATTTAAATATCTTCCAGAACATGGCAACTAATATAGAATATGCAGTTTAATATAAACATATTATTCAATGTCACATGTAGGCCAAAATCAACTAAGATAATACAACACTCTGTGTGATTACATGATAACAATGAAAATTTTATTAATGACAGTATCATGTCTAAGTATATTGCCGGTGTTGGTGATGTGTTGTACATATGTAACCACGACATATTTACTTAATTCTAATTTTTAAAGCTTGCAAATTATTAAATCTTTAAATATTTAACAAATGAAGGGAGATAGGTATAGGAAACCCTAACAAGAATTGAAAGCTAAATAAATTTTCTACGCGATAGGCTAGTAAGATACAGGGTGTTCTATTTAAAATAAGTAAGTTATTACAGTTTGAATTTGTTAATAGAACAATCTAATATTTTGACCACCCTGTAAAAAGATAGGTATAGGAAACCCTAATACAAATTGAAAGCTAAGTATATTTTCTACGCGATAGACTAGTAAGATACAGGGTGTTCCATTTAAATTAAGTAAGTTATTACAGCTTGAATTTGTTAATAGAACAATCTCATATTTTGACCACCCTGTAAGAAACTTTGTTGCAATAAGCATCTGCTTAAGTATGCTAAATAGTCAATTATTAAGATCCAAGAAAGAATTTGTTACTGATTCTTAGATTCGTAGATATTTATTTTTCTCTAAAACCTTACATTTTTATAAAAATCGAAATAAATCAAAACACCCTGTATTTAGGTATAGGGAAACCTTATGAAAGTATAGCTTATTTTTAAAGGTCAATTCAATAATGTAATCATATATAGGGCATTCCGTAAGAAAAAATATAACTTTGATATACCACTCTTTTTTGAAGCACCCTGTATAATTCACATTATTTTTAGATCGTAGTATTAATGGCCCTGTATATTACTGTGAAGAAATTTTTTTAAAACATCAAGTGGTTTTCCCTACAGACACCGAGGCGAATAAGATGAACCACCCTGTATAGTTAGTACTGTGCATAAACATAAAAAAGAACACAAAATAACATGGATGATACCAGGAAGAATGGATGGAAACCAAATAAATCATACTCTAATTTCAAAAAAGTGGACACAAATAGTACAAGACGTAAAGTTATATAGAGGGGCAAATGGAGGCACTGACCACATATTGTTAATAGCAAAACTTAAGATGAAAATAATCAAAGCAAATAATCATATGGAAGGAAAAAGGAGGAAATGGAATATAGCTAATCTGAAAACGCAAGAAACAAAGCAACAATATACAGAACAACTGGAACAGAAATTGGGCCAGTACGAGCACATAGAAATAGAAGGAGAATGGAAAAACATAAAGAACAGCATAATAGAGACAGCAGAACAAATAATAGGATTCCAAAAAACAAAGAATCGAAAGAATGGTTTGATGAGGAATGTCACCAAAAAAGTCAACTGAAGCACCTCGCAAGAAACAAATGGCTACAAAGTGCCGAACAGGAACAACTGGACCAATATAGAAAAGAAAAACAAGAAGCATTGAAACTCTATAGAAGAAAGAACAACACATGGATCTCTGAACAAATGCAAGAATTAGAAACGAATAATAAAGACAACAAGAAATTGTTCGAATAGATAAAACAACAATAGAGTACCAAAAAATCTGTCACAAAAATAAACAAAAAAGATTGGGAAAAACATTTCACGGACCTATACAAAAACGACAATAAGGCATATTCAGAGGATGAGGATATAAGAGATAACAGAGATGAAGAGGAAGGCGCACCTACTTATCAGGAATTCATGGAGGTATTAAAACAACTAAAAGTAAACAAAACGCCAGGGCCAGATGAAATCAACAACGAACTGATCATCAACGGAGGAGAGGAGCTCACGAAGCGAATGCACAAGTTAATGGTTACAATTTGGAAGGACGAAAGCATGCCCATAGAATGAAAAAACGGACACATCGCACCAATATTTAAGAAAGGAGATCCAACTAAGTGCTGCAACTACAGACCAATTATGCTACTAAATACAACGTATAAGATATTGACCACAATTATAAGAAACCGACTAAATCAATACACAGAAAAAATTATAGGACCATACCAACAGGGTTTTAGAAAAGAAAGATCAACAATAGATGCAATACACGTACTGACACAAACAATTGAAAAAAGCTATGAACATGACATAGAATTACACATACTATTCATCGACTTCTAACAGGCCTTCGACAGCATATACAGACAACAATTATTAAAATAAATGAAAAAAATGGAGATACCGGCAAAATTAATAAGACTATCTAGAATGACAATAAAAGACTCAACAGCAAAAGTTAAAACAAATGAGGGCGATACAAATGACATCAAAATAGAACTTGAAGTAAGACTAGGAGACAGTCTGTCAACGACAAACGACACTATTTAATATCGCTCTAGAAGGAGTAATTAGTGACACAGGGCTGAAAAAGACAATCATTCAAAGCTCAACACAGATCATAGGATATGCAGATGACCTGGGACTGGTAGCACGAGATAAAAAAATGACTAGAAGAGGCACTTTTAACCCTGGTAAGAGAAGCAAAGACGAGAGGATTAATAATCAATCAGAATAAAACAAAATATCTTATAAGCAAACGAGACAATGTAAACAGAATAACAGAAATAAAGATAGGTGAAAATACATTCCAGAGAGTAGATTGCTTCAAATACCTGGGGGTGATGGTGGACGGCAAAAACGGAAGGAGTATAGAGATAAACGAAAGAATTAAAGCAGGTAATAGAGTATATTGGAAATATCACCAATTACTCAAGGACAAAAACCTGAGCAAAAAACAAAATCAAAAATATGCACAGCAGCAATCAGATCAGTGATAGCCTATGAAGCAGAAGTAATGTGCCTTACGAAAAAAGACGAAGAAAAGTTAAGAATAATTGAGAAAAAAATTATGAGAAGAATACATGGCCCAGTAAAGACAGAAACAGGGAAATATAGAAAGCTGATGAACCATGAAATAATAAATATAAATAAAGGAGAAGATATAGTAAAATTCATTAAAGCACAAAGGCTCAGATGGTTTGCGCACACACAAAGAAGAGGGGTAGAAGAACTGATCAGGAAGATAATGAACTGAAAACCAGTAAAAATAGACCAAGAGGAAGACCAAAAATAAGATGGGAAGATTAACTGCTAGACGATATAACAAAGATGGAAATTGCAAACTGGAGAGAAAAGATTCAGGACCGGAGACAGTGGAAGAAGATAGTAGAAAAGGGAAAAAAACAGCACAACCTATGAACTACGACCTAAAGGAAAAGCGGACTAATTTACCGCGTGAAATGGATTAAAAGGGCTCATATTTGAGCGAACTATACTCTAACAAGAGTGAACGGTCCATATAATAATTCCAGGTATGTACCTGTATAAATTACCCTCTTTGAAGTTGGTGTAAAAGGTATTCATCATTTATGTATTGTCTTTTGGAAGAATTACTAGAGAAAATCCAAATAAATTTTGAAAAAATGGCTGAAATCGCTGAAATTCTTGTAACAGATTTTGTAATGAGTGAACATGGGTGTAAGTTATTGGTGGTAAATGATTTTAAATTTCACTTAAAGAAAGTGCTAAAAAGTGGAAAACATTTATGGTACTGTTCTGCATCTGGTTGCCAGGCAACCTGTTATACCGACGGTTAGTTTTTTTAATATTTTGAGTAGTAACTATATTGGTTATCAACAATTTGATGTCAAAAATGCACATTTTGCCATTTTTTGTCTACCAGTAAGAAGAAAAACATTCAAAACAAAATTTAAGATAACCGCAATATAGAGCATGTAAAACAATTTAAACAAGGTTTTATAAATTTCGCTATACTTAGTTGTTGCTTATAAAACTATAAATTAAGTCAGTTTAACGTTAATATAACTTATGTAAAAATACAACTTATATCTCGATATTAAGTGAAATAGCTCAAAGCAATGAGTAAAAATACACGGTTTTTATGACACTCAGTGTAACTACGTAACAATTGTTTTAGTTTCTATATGGACGGAATAACAAAATTTATGTAAATCTGACCAATTTTTTCTCAATTTAATTATTTATTGACAAATTAAATGAAAAATAGCCGATTTTAAGAATTTTCGTCTATGAGTTACAATATTTTACCAAAAATCTGAAAAAAGAACCGGTTAGTTTATTGAAATAGCGTTAAAATGAGTTGAAGTAAAATATAATTGGAGCTTTGTTTATCAATAAACATTAATGAAAAGTATACATTTGCGATAGGCTCTGTGTTGGCTTAATCCGTTACTATTCAAATTTATTTCTTACGTTTTAAGCTAACTAACTGAGGTAACCCTAAACCCTAAAAATGTCATCAAAACGACGATTTTGAAGCTCTTCCGACTGGATTAAAGAAGCTATTATCGATTAAAACAAAAGTTGTGTATTTTTAATTCTAAATTTCAACTATTTAATTAAAAATAAAGGGTTTCAGTTGATAATTCAAAGTTGCTACACCCACCGCTTTCGCAGGCAGAATAAGAACCCTGCTATTGCATAAGTATATAGATTTTGAAAAACCATTAAAAAAGCATTCCAAAGTTTTTTCGATATGCCGTCTAGTTCTCGAGATATTTGACAATCGCCTTTCTGGACAGAGCCCTTAAATAATGTAAATATTCTTATTCAAGCTAGACATAAGCCGAGTGAGAGAGCTGACCGTGAAATTCATTTGCGATGTTTCCAAATTTACCGGATCTCGGGTTGTCTGCAAAATATATATTTAGCATATACACAACGGATCGCGCGCGCTGCCCTCTACAGCGGATTTAGTGGAACCACTGCAATATAAAATTTACCAAAAGGGGTGCAAAATGAGGTCCAGACAAAAATCGATTTCCTTGTACCCCAACCATTGTTACATCGAGATGTCACTATATACACGTGAATACAAGGTGAGATCCAAAATCGGATCTCGCCTTGCAAAACGGATCTCATCTTGTATAGCTTATGATACAAACGGATCTCGCCTTGATATGAAGACATTTATATATATATATATATATATTGATAAGGGGTACCTTGTCGCCTCAGAAACGGTGAATCGGTAGACGTTGTCGCCTCACTTTGGTGAGGCGACAACGTTTTGGGCTGAAAATTTCAGGACAGCTTCCCAACCACCTTATGAGTCGATGTGCAAAAAATAGTTTTGAGGTGACAACGTACCCCTTTTCACTATTTTTTGGTTCGTTAGTTCGGCAGTATATCACTGGCGCTAGTATCGGCATTGAAGCAGTGACTGGCTGTATGTTGTCGCCTCAGCATATAAATCCTACTTTTTGGTTAACAACCGGTACCTTGTTGCCTCAGATTTTGGCAATGTCGCTTTCAGTTTGCATTGGGTATTAGGTCGTGAAATATAAAAATATGTGCCGTCGGTACCGTAACAAGGCAGCTAAAAAGTTTATGATACAGGGTGTCCAGAAACTCTACCGACAAACGAAAAAAGGAGATTCCTCAAATAATTTAACCCAATTCACTTAGTCCGAAAATGCTTCCTAAGGGAGCTAGAGCTCTTTGAGGATGGCGTCTTGTAATTAGCTTTTCTTAAATACCGCCAGAACGCTTCTATTTAGAAAAATGAAAATTATTACGCATATTTATCATCCAGATATAAATCGATTCCATTCATTGTGAGTTTCCAGTACCGGTCATAGGCGCCCGTTTTGGGTACGGCAAAGGTTATTTTATCCCATACCTTTTTTATATTTAATTTTTAAGCATTTTTGACTATGGATTATTAAATTGTGAATTATTCTAGTACTAAAAGGTACTCTTGCCTTAAGTCCATAGAATATACCATTTTCTAGAAATATCGATTGAAAATTTTTCGTTTCTTGAATAAAAAAAAATAAAAAAAAACTCTTTAGAAAACGAAAACTGGTACGTTTGTTTATATTCCAGAGATGAATCGGCTTCATTAATTGCAAATTTTTAGTACCGGTCATATGCGTCCGTTTTGGGTAGGTCAACGGTTATTTTATCGCATAACTTTTTTGTCTTTAATTTTTAAGCATTTTTGACACTAGATTATTAAATTATGAAGTATTCTGGTACTAAAAGTTACTCTTGCTTCAAGTTGGTAAAACACACCGTTTTTTTAATTCTTTTCAAATTCAAAAAACGAAAAATTTTCAAATAAATTTTTCTAGAAATCGATGTGTCCTACCGACTTAAAGCAAGAGTACCTTTTAATTCTAGAATACCTCACAATTTAAAAATCCAGAGTCAAAAATACTTAAACGCTAAAGACAAAAAAGTTATGCTATAAAATAACCGTTGCCCTACCCAAAATGGACGCCTATGACCGGTACTAAAAATTCACAATGGATGGAATCGATTTATCCCTGGAAGATGAATAAGCTTACCAAATTTCGTTTTTCTAAATAGAAGCGTTCTGGGGGTATTTAAGAAAAACTAATTACTAGATACCATCTTCCAAGAGCTCTAGCTCCCTTAGGAAGCATTTTCGGACTAGGTGAATTGGGTTAAATTGTCTTAGGAAAATATCTGAGGAATCGCCTGTCTTCGTTTGTAGGTAGAGTTTCTGGACACCCTGTATAAACAAGTTCTATACGAGAGAGAGCATGCCGGAATAAAAATATGTTAGCTGGTCCCATAGGAATTAATAAAAATTACAAACAGAATATTAGTAATCACGGAGCGTACCTATGTAATACTTAAGTAGTTATTATAATATGGAACCAAACAAGTCTATGTACCAAAGGATCATCAAAGGATCATGAAGACGAAAGGATAGGAAAATTCTAACCAGTCATTAATTTAATCCTGAAAAATTAAAAATGTATTATATTATGTGACTTTATTACAAAAGTAAGAACATAAATGATTTTTTCTGTAACAGCAGTAGGAAAAAAATAACAGTTATGACAAAGGATAAACACTGATATACTATCGAAATTACAGAAAGTTGAAAAACACTAAAATGAACCTGAATGGCTTAACTCAAATAAAAAGAACTAAAACCAAAATAAATATCTTTATGTGGGTGACATGCAAACTGGAGTCAATATAAATAAATTTCGTATAGGAATTTATCATTGAACGGTAATAGCAACAGTTTTAAAAATCTCAAAAGTGAAACAATAAAACACTATCCAACATCAGAAGTTTACTACTTCTGCTCTGAAAGAAAAACCCGTATTCTGACATTAAAATGTTTGAACAGAAATGACAACAGTAATATTTCAAGCAAAAAAATATAGGACGATAAAATGAGAAACTAACAAAAATAAATTGACTAGACATGAAACGAACAAAATAACTGAAAATACGATCTCGATAGACGGCGATGTAAAGAAAACACGGGAAATACATATCATCGAAGTACCCTTATTTTTTTATTTATTTTATTTACCATTGATATTGCTCACCAGATTAATATCCTTATAGGTAATTTGCATGTTTGTACTTATTTGTTTACGATTTTTTCTAGCCCTTCAACTGATGCGTTATCTTTCCTGGTCCTCATATATTTAGGTTTCTTAATATTAGGCTTCAGTCCATAACGCTGACTCACTTCTGTAACTTTATTGATTGTGTCTTGTAAGCCTTCTAGCTAGACTATTAGCAAATGACGATATCATCTTAAACGACATAACAGAATTTGCAAGCAAAAAACCGTTGTGGTTCCAGTAATAATTATGTTTCTGAATCGCAAACCCTTACAGCCTGTGTAATGGATCCAAAAAACGTTGTCCCCAAATTAAATGTTAAGGAACGAGAGTCTTCGACAAAACAAAAGGTGTATAGCATTTACATTTAAGTTAATTTTGGTAATTCTTACTTAAAAAACCATAAGAGAGGGGGTATAAACTATGCATGTAGTGGAAGAATGCGAACCCTCTCTATATTTTTTATTAAGTATAGAACGATGGTAAATAATAATACGATTGCTTTAAAGCATATTTTAAGACCCAAAAATTTTGACGATCTCAAGTGCTCCAAGAGTTTTATATGTCAAAAATGAATAACCATTTTGTCCATTTTCAATTTCGTTACAACGCGAAACTACAGGCGCATCATATTCTAGTCCAATCAGAGAGCGCTGCAAGCGCCTCTACAGGTTTCGAAACTTATTTGTCTCTCATCAGGAGGCACATATACTGATCTCTCTGACCCAACTAGGACAAACCCCGGCGTGCAGTCACGAATTGCAACGAACGAAAGGGATGCTCTAGCGGAAACTGCTAGCAAAAGACTAAGTTTTCAACCTAATAGCACATAAAACAACACCAAAAAAGGTGCTCCAAATCCCATTGAAAACCAGATTGAAAACAATGGGAACTTTCTCTGGTTATATCTTTGAGGCTTCTAAAATTTGCAAGCCATAACGGATGCTGAGACTAAGGAAGATGAGGGAATTTTACAATTTATAATTCACGTCTCATCTGCTCAGCAAGTTGCAACGAGAATGGTTCCCTTCGTACTCCAATCAGAGTAAACCTGTAAATCAAGAATGAAGAATCATTTTCAATTTCGTTGCAACACGAAACTACTTAGTCTTTAGTTTTATATGTATATAATAGTTTTAAAAAGACCTTCAGTTCTCCTACTCGTATTACCGCGTTGCACTTGGGTACGTACCTAAAACTATGTTGCTATGAACACCTCCATTTAATACTAAAAGAATCAGCTGATTTTACGTGTACAACAGAAAGACAAATACAGGAATTGGCCAAGGGCTATAAATACATAATTTGAAAACGTTGCTGACAAATCGTTGGAGTTTTGCTCTCTCGCTAACAAAGATATTCAAGAACAAAAGTTGCCAAAGCTAGTACCACTTGTATGTGATATTAAAATATTCTGAGAAGAAAGTATTAAAATTAGTGTGAAGTGTCAGAAGACGTTTGAGAGCAATATTGATAATGTTAAAACATAAAAATTTAGTTAACTATGCTCTAGCATTAGCCATTATTTTTAACAGACGACGAATAGGTGATGTTCAGTATTTAAAAATTCAGAAATCTAGTAACGAAAGATAAACGGACTTCAGTGATTTTAAAAATGTTTTAACTGAAGGAGAAAAGGCACTTACGAGAGGACACAAAATTCCAGTGTGTTCTGGTAAAGGTTCTTGAGCTGTTGTTATTTTACTTCCAAAAATGTTGCAAGGTTTCATAGAAACTTCAATAAAACATAGACATAAATACATGTCTGACGTCGTCCGACGTTAATAACTATATGTTTGCAGTTCCAGGCAGTAAGCTAAAATGGGCAAAGGAAGGGGATGTTCCGATCCGTAAATTGACAAGCAAAATGAATTTAACAAACCCTGAAGCTATATCAAGCAACAAATTACGCAAAAATATTGCAACAGTAGCACAAATTTTAAGTATGCCCAAAAATGAAACTAAAGAATTTGCCAAGTTTATAGGGCATGACGAAAAAATGCATGATGAATGATATGAATTACCTGCTGACATTTATCAAACCGTAAAATTGTCAAAATTTTTAATAGTAATGGAAAGGGATTCTCTTCCTTTAGAATATAAAGGAAAATCGTTTGAAGAACTAGATTCTCACCACGATTTAGAAATGCGGAAGAAAATAAAAACAGCAATCTTCAAAATACGAATATTAATTTTCCAAGTATTGCAGGTATGCAAGAAGTTAAAAAAAGTAAAGCGTTGGT
Organism: Diabrotica virgifera virgifera; assembly: GCF_917563875.1. NCBI lineage: Eukaryota > Metazoa > Arthropoda > Insecta > Coleoptera > Chrysomelidae > Diabrotica > Diabrotica virgifera. Next base: position 136,366,265 of record NC_065444.1, read on the forward strand.
TGCAAAAGACAACGTTCTGGCTATAACAAGTAAAGAATTTAAAACGGACAGTGACGATAAGTACTATCGAAATAAAAATCTACTTAAAGCATTAAAAAACCAAGCAAGGGAACATTCCGAATGCGATTCGTATGTGCCTCCACAAAGAAAAAATATTAAAAAACAAACCTTTTAAGAGAACACTTTTCAAATTATATTCAAGGTGGCGTATATCCATCTAGATAAAAAGGTGAATTCCAATATTATAAAATCATAAATTCAACGTCTTATAAAAGTGAAATAAAATATGTATGGCATAATGGTAGGGGAGCCCAAGCAAGGATTTTTGCAGTTACTCGAGCGCGTCAGATTATCATATGGGGAGAAACGTGGTACCCTGCAGATGTACCTCTGCCATATATTGGCTCTTAACACAGGGGAGTTCGTTTAGGGGGGCCCGAAAAAAAAAAATCTATCCTTAAAAATACTCGAAATTGTCAGATTAAGATAAGGTAAGTTAAGTACATGCAAAACAGTGTATATTTAAAAAATCTGACGATTTGAGCGGGGCGTAAGGGAATTGGTGAGTCACAAAATTTCACAAGAAAAAGGCGAATATTTCGCGAAATGAACGTGACATCGAAAAACTAAAAACTACACGTTCAATATTTTTCAAAAATTTATCGATAGATACCAAACACGACCCCTCGCAGAGAGGGGTGGGGGGTTTATTTTAAATTTTAAATACAAATCCCGCGATATTTAGCAAAATAAACATCAGATCGAAAAACTACAAAATACACTTATTTAATATTTTTGAAAAATATATCGAATGGTACCAGACGCGACCCCCCATGGAGGTGGGGTGGGGGGTTACTTTAAAATCTTAAATGGGAGCCCCCATTTTTTATTGCAGATTTGAATTCTCTGCATAAAAATAAGCAACTTTTATTCGAAACATTTTTTCGCATTATGGATAGATGGCGCTATATTCGGAAAAAACGATTAATGGAAATGGAAAATTAAATTAAAAAATGGCAAGCGCCCGCTAAAATGGAAAATTTTACTTAACTTTTTTTGGTTTTAGGACCTAATAATCACAACCCAATAGGTCCCCAAAGCGCTCGAGTGACTGCACATTTAGCATACTTTGCTCCCCTACCATAAGTTTTTTATAGGATGCTTAAGTGAAAATATAGAAATATTTTTTTTACGTTTTGTTGTTATTTTTGTTTCTTAGATATAATAAACATCTAACCAACGCGAACGCCTCAATTAAAGGGTTTGACATTTAAACAAAACATAATGAAATCATTTTTGTAGAAGAAAAAAATTAAATAGGTACCTAAAACCTAGTTTTGTGTTTTCTCAAAAATTTTTGAGATTAGGATAAAAAGACCACTACACAAATTGTAGGTTTTTTTATCGCCCACAGCTTTTGCGTTGAATTTTTTTAAACGATGCAATGTTTAGCCAGAAATTTCAGAAAACCATTTTCGCCCTTAAAACCACCCCACCTTCACCACCTTATGGATTATTTTTGTACACTTTGCTGTAAGAATACGTTTTGTTGGAACATTTTTACAGCTATATATTCGCTCTGAGCGTTAACAAAGTGTCAAAGCAAAATCGACCGACCTGCTCATGGTGGCGGTTTTTTGAAATTTTATCAGGACGCTTTGTGTATGTTTAAATGAGACATTTAAAAAAATGCCGTGTCCCGCTAGTGATATTATGTATTAATATAAACAGAAAATAAAAACGCACTTAATCTGATATAATTCTTCTATTTCCAATATTGATTATCAGTTTGATTTTGTATACATAACCTCACTATCGCAGTTTATGTCAATAAATCTTTATTAACGAAAAAGAAAATATTTTTGTTGCACTATAAATTACAGTATAAATTAATAACTAATGAATTCTAACAATTGTATTCGGTTATTATCACTACAAAATAAAATATTCAAGTTTAACAAAATAATCCCATAAGACTCAATGTTAAAACGTCCTGACAAAATCTGACAGCGTATCACGTGACTGTAAGTAGAGGGGAGACGCACGGAGCCAATACTAGTTCACTGGTTTTTAATTAAAATTTTTAAATAAACCGTTGACACTTTTTTCTGTGAGATAGGTAATATGTTTACTGCAAATAATAAATTATATCGTTAAGAGCCTTTATGCAGTGTCCCATCTCTAATTGAATTGGTAAGACGTGTTTATGAGTGCTCGTAACTTTTATCAAGTTTTGTGATTATTACGGCTATAATTAAAAAGCTTTTAAAGCGCCAAAGAAACCATAAAGTGACAAAGTGAAATTGTGCAGAAAGTGAGCCAAGAAAACAAGCAGAATAATTTGTAAGTACAATTTCTTATATCTACATTTATTGAATAGAACAAAAATATCGCTTGCAAATTAAAGAACTATAAAAACCAGAAACTAATTAGTTCTGATAAGGTGACTTGATTTTGAGCCATCGAGGCGGGCTCGCCACTTTTTCGCAAACCAAACTGTTACAAAATAACGATTGGACTATTAAGTAACGGGAGTGAATATAAGTAAGTGAAAATAATCTGTATGTGTACAATTTCTTATATTTATTGGGAAAGAACAAAAATATCGTATGCAAATTAACGAACTATAAATAACAGTAACTATTTAGGTTTGATAAGGTGAAGAGCCTCCGCGCTTTTGAGGCGGGCCCGGCACTTTTTCGCAAACCGAACAGTGACAAAACACCGATTGGACTATTAAGTAACGGGAGTGAGTAATACATGCACGCTGCGCCCCAAAAAATGGCTTCGAATTTGTTAACACCGGTAAAAATAATGGATAGATACAAAGTGGATTCGGACGACGACACATCAGAAGACCATAGAAAGAGGAACAAAGAAGAAGAGGAAGAATTGTTCCAAAAAAGTAAAAAAGTGTCTAGATCGCCTAACAAAACCCGTAACGAAGATAATAAGCTCGATCAAATTATTAAAATGATGCATGACTTAACCACAGAAACAAAAAATTTAACAACGGAAGTAAAAGAGATAAAGAATGAACAGAGAAAGTACTGGGAGGAATTAAACGACCTGAAAACAGAATTGGAGAAAGTTAAACAAGAAAACCAAACTAAACACAAGGAGAAGGAAGAAATGAAAAAAGAACTAAACGATATGAAAATACGTGTACAAAGACTAGAAAAGGAAAGGAAAGTAAATAATGTTGTAATACAAGGCTTGCCAATAGATACAATCGATAGAAATGCACTGAAACAAACTGTAGGAAACTTCATGGAAAAAGAAATGAATATCAATGTTCAAATCGAAGAAGTTATCAAACTGGGAGAAAAAACATGTTTGGTCAAACTACAGAACAAGTTTGAAAAAGAAAAGATCATGCAAAATAAAGCTAAACTAAAACACATAAAAGGCAATAAAGTATATATAAATAATGACATAACAAAAGAAGAACTACAAACACAGAAAAAAATAAGACAAGTCGCAAATGAAGAAATTAATAAGGGTAAAAGTGTTACAATAAAATATAATAAATTAATAATAGATGGAAAAACACACAAATGGAATCAATACAGCAACCAGCTAGAAGAAGACCAGGGAAATCCAAAAAACTAACAGAAGACGAAAATACACAAACAAAAGCACAAATCACGACAGACAAGGCACAGAAAAAAGAATTGAGCAAGGACGAAAATAGAAATAGAGCAAAAACGAAAGATAAACATGAAATAGACATAAGAAAGAACATATTTATAGGTGCATGGAATGTAAGAACCATACACGAAACCGGCAAATTGGAGCAGGTAAGCCAAGAGATTGATAAGTACAAATTAGACATTGTCGGACTAAGCGAAACAAGATGGAATGGTAGTGGATCAACCCGAGTAGGTGACCAACAGCTAATGATATATTCTGGGAATACGGATGTAAATGACAAACACGAAAAGGGAGTGGCAATACTGCTAACCCAAAAGGGGAGAAAGGCTCTAGTAGAGTGGGAACCAGTGTCAGAAAGGATTATTTGGGCGAGACTGAAGGCAAGATATTATAACATAATAGTAATAAATGTATATGCTCCCACAAATAAAAACGACGAAAATGAGAAGGAAGAATTTTACGAGCAACTACAAACAACGTTTAATAAGATTAATAATAAATATAGAAGAGATATAAAAATAGTAATCGGAGACTTTAATGCAAAAATAGGAAATGATAATAAAGGACATGAACATGTGATGGGAAAGGAGGGGATCGGAGAGAGAAACGACAATGGAAATCGATTAATCGAATTTTGTGAGCAAAATGAACTTTTAATAGGCGGAAGCATCTTTAAACATAAGCGGATACATAAGGAAACATGGAAATCACCGGGAGGGAGATACAAGAATCAAATAGACCACATAATAATTGAATATAAATGGAGAAGCTGGCTGCAAGATGTCAGGAGCTTAAGAGGTGCTGATGTGGGATCAGACCACATGCTAATCAAAGCGAGACTAAAAATGAAATTAGCCAGAGATAAAAACCAAAAAATCAGCAGAAGGAACAAGTACAACGTTGATGCCCTAAAACAAGAATGTATAAGAAATAAATTCAGTGAGAAACTGGCAATTAACCGAACAGTATCACAACAAACTGGAGAGTCAGTCGAAGAAACATGGAAATATTTTAAAGAAGTGATGACGAATACAGCAAAAGAAACAATCGGATTAAAAAGAAGACAAAATAAAAAATGGATTACCAAAGACACTCTACTACTGATAGAAGAAAGAAAAAAGATCAAAGAAGAAATTCTACAAAAGGAAGGATCGAAAGAAGAGAGGGCACTTGAAAGGAAATACAAGGCAAAAAACGCAGAAGTAAAAAAACAAGCCAGAAAAGATAAAAGAAACTATATAAATGAGATGCTAAATATATCAGAAGAAGCAGCGAAAGAAAACGACTTACGAACACAATATACAATCATACGAAACTTAACAGGAAAAGCACAACGAAATATACGAGAAGTAAAGGATAAACAAGGAAATAGGATAAAAAATGAGAAAGAAATAATACAAAGATGGAAGGAATACTTCGAAGAGATATATGCTAAGCATGAAATAACTCAAATCATAGAAGATGAAGTAGAATCACCAGAGCTAGAAGTGAATATTGGAGAAATTACAATGGAAGAAATTGGAAACACCCTAAAACTACTAAAAAATGGCAAAGCCGCAGGAATCGACAATATACCCATTGACATAATAAAAGCAGACACCGAGCAGTCAGTAGAGATGCTACATACACTTTTGAATAAAATATGGACGGACGAAGAATTGCCAAAGGAGTGGAAAGAGGGATTGATTATAAAAATACCCAAAAAAGGAGACCTGAGCAAATGCAACAATTGGCGTGCAATAACACTACTAAGTGCCACATCCAAAGTGCTGACCAAAATCATTTTGGAAAGATTGAAGCCGGAACTAGATAAAAAACTGAGAAACAACCAAGCAGGCTTCCGTTCCAACCATTCCACTATTGATCACATTTGCACCCTTAGAATTATCTTGGAACAAACAAAAGAATGGAATAAAGATATAGATGTGAGTTTTATCGACTTCGAAAAGGCCTTTGACCGTATAAATAGGGCACAGATGTGGAAAATCCTTAGATTATATGGGATACCACAAAAAACCATAAACTTTATTAAACTCTTCTACGAAGGATACAAAGCCAAACTAGAACATTCAGGTGAAGTAACAGAAGAAATATCCATAGAAAGTGGAGTCAAACAGGGTTGTGTACTATCCCCTACCCTATTTCTTATTATGATAGATTGGGTAATGAGGAAAGTAATCGACGATCGAACAGGCATCAGGTGGAACCTTTTCAAACAGCTAGAAGATCTCGAATTTGCAGATGACATCTGCCTTATAACTGAACACCGAAATCATATGCAAGCAAAAATTGACAAATTGGCACAGTACTCCGACACGATCGGACTTCGAATAAACACAGAAAAAACTAAACTTCTAAAAAATAATAACCATCCAAATAATAAAATAATGATAAACGCTAAAGAAGTAGAAGAGGTAGACAAGTTCACATATCTGGGATCTGTCATGGAAAGGAGCGGGGGGTGTAAAAAGGATATACAGACGAGAATAACAAAGGCGCAACACGCATTCAACGCTTTAAATAAAATTTGGCAAACAAACGAAATATCGGAAACAACAAAAATTAAAATCTTTAACAGTTGCATTAAAAGTATACTACTCTATGGAGCAGAAACATGGAAACAGGACGAAAATACAACTAAAAAACTACAAACATTTGTAAACAAATCTCTAAGAAAAATCCTGAAAATATACTGGCCAAATAAAATAACTAATACAGAACTATGGGAAAGGACAAAGCAAACTAACGTATCTACTACAGTCAAGGAAAAAAAATGGAAATGGATCGGCCACACTTTAAGGAAAGACCAAAGCAGCATAGCAAGACAAGCACTTGAATACCAACCAGAGGGGAAAAGAAAGAGGGGCAGACCAGACAACAGCTGGAAAAGAACAACAACGAGAGAACACGAAAAAATTGGACTAAGATGGGGCGAAGTCAAAAAGAGAGCAAAAGATAGAAGAGAGTGGAGGGAATTAGTTCACAATTTATCCAGAGAATAAAAACAAAAGAAGATGCGCTGTCCCGGCCAGACAGCAATCTTACACTTTTGGCCAAGAAACGCATAAGCGCCCAATACTCCACAAGGAGGGATGGAACGAGAGAGAGAGAGAATTTATTGCAAAATACTAGCTTTGGAATATCTACTAATAAAAAAATTTTAAACATATAATCCAAACAAATCATCTTCATATCTTAAGCTTATTTAAAGTATCAAAAATTACCATCCTTTATTTTTAATGTAAACAACAATAGAACATGTGAACAAATTCCCACTATTTCTTTACCTATATCCGTAATAAATACCTATACTACCTCTCGCTGTGCACCAAAGTTCGACCCACTCAATCCTTTATTCATTTTCGAATATTTGGCAACGCGGTCTGAGGCAACAACGTACCGGATTTCATTGTTAGTCATATATAGTTTTGAGGCGACAGCGCATTGGATTTAATCGGAAATTTATATATAAAAAAACATTTAAAATCGTTTCCCCTCTTTAGAGATTCTTAATTAGAAAGTTCCCCTCATTGTATATATGCATATATTTAAAAAAAAAGAACTACAAAATGGTGAGGCGAGGTTGTCATAGTTTTCACCGCGAGGCGACAACGTACCTTTTATCGATATATATATATATATATATATATATATATATATATATATATATATATATATATATATATATATATATATATATATATGTCTTCATATCAAGGCGAGATCCGTTTGTATCATAAGCTATACAAGATGAGATCCGTTTTGCAAGGCGAGATCCGATTTTGGATCTCACCTTGTATTCACGTGTATATAGTGACATCTCGATGTAACAATGGTTGGGGTACAAGGAAATCGATTTTTGTCTGGACCTCATTTTGCACCCCTTTTGGTAAATTTTATATTGCAGTGGTTCCACTAAATCCGCTGTAGAGGGCAGCGCGCGCGATCCGTTGTGTATATGGTAAATATATATTTTGCAGACAACCCGCCGGTAAATATGGAAACATCGCAAATGAATTTCACGGTCAGCTCTCTCACTCGGCTTATGTCTAGCGTGAATAAGAATATTTACATTATTTAAGGGCTCTGTCCAGAAAGGCGATTGTCAAATATCTCGAGAACTAGACGGCATATCGAAAAAACTTTGGAATGCTTTTTTAATGGTTTTTCAAAATCTATATACTTATGCAATAGCAGGGTTCTTATTCTGCCTGCGAAAGCGGTGGGTGTAGCAACTTTGAATTATCAACTGAAACCCTTTATTTTTAATTAATAGTTGAAATTTAGAATTAAAAATACACAACTTTTGTTTGAATCGATAATACCTTCTTTAATCCAGTCGAAATAGCTTCAAAATCGTCGTTTTGATGACATTTTTAGTGTTTAGGGGTACCTCAGGTAGTTAGCTTAAAACGTAAGAAATAAATTTGAATAGTAACGGATTAAGCCAACACAGAGCCTATCGCAAATGTATACTTTTCATTAATGTTTATTGATAAACAAAGCTCCAATTCTATTTTACTTCAACTCATTTTAACGCTATTTCAATAAACTAACCGGTTCTTTTTTCAGTTTTTTGGTAAAATATTGTAACTTATAGACGAAAATTCTTAAAATCGGCCATTTTAAATTTAAATTGTCAATAAATAATTAAATTGAGAAAAAATTGGTCAGATTTATATAAATTTTGTTATTCCGTCCATATAGAAACTAAAACAATTGTTACGTAGTTACACTGAGTGTCGTAAAAACCATGTATTTTTACTCATTGCTTTGAGCTATTTCACGTAATATCGAGATATAAGTTGTATTTTTACATAAGTTATATTAACGTTAAACTGACTTAATTTATAGTTTTATAAGCAACAATTAAGTATAGCGAAATTTATAAAACCTTGTTTAAATTGTTTTACATGCGCTATAATGCGGTTATCTTAAATTTTGTTTTGAATGTTTTTCTTCTTACTGGTAGACAAAAAATGGCAAAATGTGCATTTTTGACATCAAACTGTTGATAACCAACATAGTTACTACTCAAAATATTAAAAAAAAGTAACCGTCGGTATAACAGTTTGCCTAGCAACCAGATGCAGAACAGTACCATAAATGTTTTCCACTTTTTAGCACTTTCTTTAAGTGAAATTTAAAATCATTTACCACCAATAACTTACACCCATGTTCACTCATTACGAAATCTGTTACAAGAATTTCAGCCATTTCAGCCATTTTTTCAAAATTTATTTGGATTTTCTCTAGTAATCCTTCCAAAAGACAATACATAAATGATGAATACCTTTTACACCAACTTCAAAGAGGGTAATTTATACAGGTACATACCTGGAATTATTATATGGACCGTTCACTCTTGTTAGAGTATAGTTCGCTCAAATATGAGCTCTTTTAATCCATTTCACGCGGTAAATTAGTCCGCTTTTCCTTTAGGTCGTAGTTCATAGGTTGTGATGTTTTTTTGCCTTCTCTACTATCTTCTTCCACTCTCTCCGGTCCTGAATCTTTTCTCTCCAGTTTGCAATTTCCATCTTTGATATATCGTCTAGCAGTTGATCTTCCCATCTTATTTTTGGTCTTCCTCTTGGTCTATTTTTTACTGGTTTCCAGTTCATTATCTTCCTGATCAGTTCTTCTACCCCTCTTCTTTGTGTGTGCCCAAACCATCTGAGCCTTTGTGCTTTAATGAATTTTACTATATCTTCTCCTTTATTTATATTTATTATTTCATGGTTCATCAGCTTTCTATATTCCCCTGTTTCTGTCTTTACTGGGCCATGTATTCTTCTCATAATTTTTCTCTCAATTATTCTTAACTTTTCTTCGTCTTTTTTCGTAAGGCACATTACTTCTGCTCCATAGGCTATCACTGATCTGATTTCTGCTGTGTATATTTTTGATTTTGTTTTTTTGCTCAGGTTTTTGTTCTTGAGTAATTGGTGATATTTCCAATATACTCTATTACCTGCTTTAATTCTTTCGTTTATCTCTATACTCCTTCCGTTTTTGCCGTCCACCATCACCCCCAGGTATTTGAAGCAATCTACTCTCTGGAATGTATTTTCACCTATCTTTATTTCTGTTATTCTGTTTACATTGTCTCGTTTGCTTATAAGATATTTTGTTTTATTCTGATTGATTATTAATCCTCTCGTCTTTGCTTCTCTTACGAGGGTTAAAAGTGCCTCTTCTAGTCTTTTTTTTATCTCGTGCTACCAGTTCCAGGTCATCTGCATATCCTATGATCTGTGTTGAGCTTTGAATGATTGTCTTTTTCAGCCCTGTGTCACTAATTACTCCTTCTAGAGCGATATTAAATAGTGTCGTTTGTCGTTGACAGACTGTCTCCTTGTCTTACTTCAAGTTCTATTTTGATGTCATTTGTATCGCCCTCATTTGTTTTAACTTTTGCTGTTGAGTCTTTTATTGTCATTCTAGATAGTCTTATTAATTTTACCGGTATCTCCATTTTTTTTCATTTATTTTAATAATTGTTGTCTGTATATGCTGTCGAAGGCCTGTTAGAAGTCGATGAATAGTATGTGTAATTCTATGTCATGTTCATAGCTTTTTTCAATTGTTTGTGTCAGTACGTGTATTGCATCTATTGTTGATCTTCCTTTTCGAAAACCCTGTTGGTATGGTCCTATAATTTTTTCTGTGTATTGATTTAGTTGGTTTCTTATAATTGTGGTCAATATCTTATACGTTGTATTTAGTAGCATAATTGGTCTGTAGTTGCAGCACTTAGTTGGATCTCCTTTCTTAAAGATTGGTGCGATGTGGCCGTTTTTCCATTCTATGGGCATGCTTTCGTCCTTCCAAATTGTAACCATTAACTTGTGCATTCGCTTCGTGAGCTCCTCTCCTCCGTTGATGATCAGTTCGTTGTTGATTTCATCTGGCCCTGGCGTTTTGTTTACTTTTAGTTGTTTTAATACCTCCATGAATTCCTGATAAGTAGGTGCGCCTTCCTCTTCATCTCTGTTATCTCTTATATCCTCATCCTCTGAATATGCCTTATTGTCGTTTTTGTGTAGGTCCGTGAAATGTTTTTCCCAATCTTTTTTGTTTATTTTTGTGACAGATTTTTTGGTACTGTATTGTTGTTTTATTTATTCGAACAATTTCTTGTTGTCTTTATTATTCGTTTCTAATTCTTGCATTTGTTCAGAGATCCATGTGTTGTTGTTTCTTCTATAGAGTTTCAATGCTTCTTGTTTTTCTTTTCTATATTGGTCCAGTTGTTCCTGTTCGGCACTTTGTAGCCATTTGTTTCTTGCGAGGTGCTTCAGATGACTTTTTTAGTGACATTCCTCATCAAACCATTTTTTCGATTCTTTGTTTTTTGGAATCCTATTATTTGTTCTGCTGTCTCTATTATGCTGTTCTTTATGTTTTTCCATTCTTCTTCTATTTCTATGTGCTCGTACTGACCCAATTTCTGTTCCAGTTGTTCTGTATATTGTTGCTTTGTTTCTTGCGTTTTCAGATTGGCTATATTCCATTTCCTCCTTTTTCCTTCCTTTTGATTATTTGCTTTGATTATTTTCATCTTAAGTTTTGCTATCAACAATATGTGGTCAGTGCCTCCATTTGCCCCTCTATATGACCTTACGTCTTGTACTATTTGTGTCCACTTTTTCGAAATTAGAGTATGATTTATTTGGTTTCCATCCATTCTTCCTGGTATCATCCATGTTATTTTGTGTTCTTTTTTATGTTTATGCCCAGTACTAACTATATATGTTTGTTGCTGCTGCTAAGTTGCAGATTTCTCCTCCATTATCATTTGTAGTTTCATGAATGGTTTCTTTGCCAGCTACATTACGATTATAGTCCTCCTTTTCGATCTTTGCATTAAAATCACCCAATATTATTAATGTCATTCCTCGGAATATTTTCACAGGTTTCTTCCAGGATGTCGTTGAATTCTGCTTTATCTTCTTGGTTTGCTTCTTCGGTGGGTGCATAGCAATTGACTATCGAGATGTTGGCTTGTTTACTTTCTTATGTAAGATATCCTTTCATTAACTGCTTTGAATTGTATCACTTTTTCCCTCATTTTTTTGTTCACCATAAATGCCGTACCATTCGTTCCCTGTTTGTTTTCTCCCGAATAATACATGCTAAAGTTTTTCTTCTCAATTTTTCCTTCTTTCTTCCATCGTATTTCCTGTAGGGCTAGGATTTCTAGTTGGTATTTTTTCATTTCAAGAGCTATTTCTTGCATCTTACCTACTGCCAGCATGGTTCTAATATTCCAAGATCCCATTCTAATGGGTTTTGTTCTTTTCTTCTTATTGAGATTATTTCTTTATTTTGTGTGCGTTATTTTGTTTTCAGAATCAGAATCAGAAATATGCTTTATTGTCATGAAAAATTGTACAATTTTATCGACAAAGCTTATAAAAAGTCAAGACAACAAAACAATAACAATCCAATTTACTAAAATTACATAAATCGTCAATATATTTACAATAATAACAATAATAATGAAGTTAAACAGAAGTAGTCAATTGCAAAATTTAAGTAAATTGCAAATGCATAGTCTACCTAGTAATTAATAAGTTTAAAAGTTAAGCTGCTGCATATGACACCCAAATATACACAAAAAAAAATGATAATAAAAATACTACTTGTGCAAAGGGTACTGTAATTTCTTAGTTATTGATTAAGAAAATCTTCTACTGAATAATATGGTCTTTCAGATAGGTAGGCTTTTGTCAGTTTACGGAATTTGGGGAAAGATGCTGCAGATTTAAGTTGTAGAGGGAGATGATTGTAAAGTTTTTTTGCGAAATATAATATAGATTTCTTTACTAACTCAGAGGAAGGGGTCGGCATATAGACGTCAAACGTAGAATTTCTCGTGAAGTAGGCATGATTAGGTCTTGGTGGAAAGACATGTAGATGTTTACGAATTAAGCAAACAGTTTCTAAAATATACAAAGATGGAAGGGTTAAAATTCTGTGATCTTTGAAGTAACTTCTGCAATGTGTTGTTCTTCTGAGGCCAAACAGATATCTAATTGCTCTTTTTTGTAATTTGAAAATAACATCGAATTGGGCAGCTGTACCAGAACCCCAAAAAGGAAGACCATAACGAAGATGTGACTCGAACAAAGAAAAATATGTTATTTTGGAAGATGCTAAATTGAGTTCATTCGAAACAGATTTTATAGCATAGCAAGCTGAGGATAGTTTCTTCCTTAACAAATCGATATGGTGGGACCATTTAAGGTTGCTGTCTAAAAAAATACCAAGAAATTTCACAGAATCAACGGTACTGATCTGGCTGTTATTAAGAGGTAAGGGTTGAAGGACTCCTTTATAAGACAATGCTACTGTTTTATCTACGTTAAACGAGAGTAAATTAGAGTCAGACCAGGTTTTTATTGTAAGTAGATCAGAAGTTATAGTAGCATGAAGAGTTGCAATATTTGAGTTGCTCCAAGTGGTACTGGTATCATCAGCAAAAAGAAAGATTTTTCCATCGATTTTTAAACTAGTGATGTCATTAATAAAGATAAGGAAAAGTAGAGGACCCAATACTGAACCTTGAGGTACCCCACATACAATGTTTTTGAGACTAGAGTCTGTATCATTTGCTCTAACCAGTTGTTTCCTATCATCCAAGTAAGATTGGAACCAATCTAAAGAAATACCTCGAATTCCGTAGAAATTTAGTTTTCTTATCAAAATGTTATGATTTACACAATCAAAAGCTTTGGCGTAGTCACAAAAAACGGTGGCAGTGTGAAGATTATTGTTCAGTGCTTGATAAACCTCATGTAGTACAGAAAAGATGGCATCAGTGGTGCATTTATTATTTAAAAAGCCGAACTGATTTTGTGATAAAATGTTGTTTTCAACTAGAAAGGACATAAGTCGGGCTTTTATGAGTCTCTCAATAATTTTGGAGAGTACCGGTAGTAGTGCAATAGGTCTATAATTGCAGGTATTAGATATTTCACCACCCTTATGAAGAGGAATAATGATGGCTGTCTTCAGGCACTCTGGAAATTTACCTTTCTCAAAGGAATCATTAATTAATGAGATGAGGACTTCTAACACATTTTCTGGGAGATTAGAAAAAAATTTTATCGATAGACCATCAGTACTACAGGAGGATTTGCTTTTGATACTATTGATTGTTTGGATCAGTTCAGATTTATCGACTGGTTTTATAAAGAATGAATTCGAGACCTTTCTTGAATTAGGGAGATAAGCAATGGGATCTTGTTGTGGCAAAATAGTTGATGTAATATTTTTACTCGCATTAACAAAGTATTCATTTAGATTTTCAGGGTCTGGAAGGGAAATTGTTTTAGCAGTGTGGGTTTTATTTCGAAGATCGTTTATTATGGACCAAGTTTCTTTTGCAACACTTTTTGTGCTTCCCAAACGGTTATGGTAGTAGTCTTTTTTAGCTGATTTTATAAGTTTAAGATAGGTTGCCCTGTACTTGGTGATATATTCAGTGATAGAAACGTTGATAGTAAATTTCCTGATATAGAGAAGAGAACGCATATTCTTGGAAGATATTCGGATACCTTTAGTAGTCCAGGGTTTGCGATGTTTTGGCTTAATTGCAATTAAAGGAAATGCTTTATTGAAGATACGGACAAGCTTATCCAAAAAAGTACTGAAATTATTATCCACGTCCATAGCAGGAAAGCGCCACTCAGAGGTTAAGCATAAATTTTGGAAATTACGAAAGTTCCGGGTGGAAAAAATCCTGCCTAAACGTCGGGTTTTCGAGGAAGGTTTGCTCAAGATATTAAACTTCGTATAAACTGCTTCATGATCAGATAGTCCAGCATTAATAATTGTAGAGTGGACATCAAGGGGTGAAAAATCTGAGACAGTATAATCAATTATGGTAGATGAAGTTTTTGTAATCCTTGTAGGAGAATCAACGTGCATTGTTAGACCATACGATTCAAATATGTTTACCAAGGATATTTGTGTAGCACTAGCAGCAGCATAATCAATGTTAAAGTCCCCGCATAAAATTTTTCTACTTTTATGGGGCAGGTCATCTAACAAATTTAGCAGGTTCTGAAAAAATAGTTCCACGGAAGAGTTAGGTGATCTATAAATGCAAATAATATAAAGATTAAGATTCTTATTGTAAATTAACGAAAACTCAAAGAAGGCTTCACTTAGCAGAAAGTCATATTTTGTTACCGAAGAAAAATCAGTGCTCGTAGATAGAATTAGGGTGCCTCCGTAAGCTGAGCTTGGACGATCATACCTAGCAATTGTGGTGTATTTTTCTACAAAAAAAGGCTCGTTGACTTCAAGCCAGTGCTCTGTAACCGCAACTACCGGGGGAAATCCTAATTCCTCTAGGAACAAAAATAATTCATCAGTTTTGTACCTTATAGAACGAATATTAATCAGAACCATGCTAAAGTTGTTATCACTAAAACAATTTGAGGATTCTAGTCCCTCAGAACACGTCGTGATGTTTAAAAATTTCGTTTTGGAGAGGCAGCGGAATAGTAATTTCGGTGACATTCCCTTGATTTCTGCAGGTGAATAATTCTTTCAGAAGTGAGAAAGGATCTGTAAGCATCAAGATCAGCTTCCACCTCATCTGGACCAATCCCATAGGCATTGTTAAATTCCAGCAGAATTCGTCGTAGATCTTCAGTCTTAGTGGGAAGTCCCTCGGAAGCCAAAAAGAGTTTAACGCTTGTATTGGTAAATCCATCGTAAAACACTGAAGCTGGTTGGTCGTGTAGATAAGCAAGATGAAGTTTAATGGCTTTTAAGATATCCGGTTCCCTTAATCTGGCTAGAAGATATCGACTATTCGAGTTATTGGTTAATCTAACTCTTGGTGGGGTCAAAGGATCCAGATTTATCGAAGGTTCTAAAGTATCCTTCTTAATGAAATTTACAGGCGAATGGAACGGATTCTTAGATTTACAAACTTCGATGGCCTGCTTGTCTGTACTTATGTTTGTGTTTTCTACTTCATCTTTGTTCTTGCGAGAATTGGTAATTGGATTTTCCAAGGTGACAGGACTTCTGAGATTCTTCGGATTCTTATGTGACTCAGATGAAAGCGTTGGTTCAGAATTGGATGATTCTATAGACCATTTGATGTTAACACCAGGTGGCCAAATTTCCTTATTAAATAATAGTTTAATAGCTGTTCTAGATTTTATACCTATTTTGAACGAAGAGCCAGTTGCTGTGTCGGCATCTTTAAGGAGTGTGTAACATCTAATGTATTCCTTAATGCCTAGCGTTAACCGTTTGCATTTCCGAGTCTTTTTTTGCCATGTCAATATCATATTTCAGCCGCTGTTCTTCGTTTATTAGTTTTTTGAATTTTTTATCAGCTGTTCTCTCTCTTCGTCCCATATCTAGATTTTGCCATTCACTAATAATTTCTTGTTGCCGATTTTCATTTGTTTACCTTTGCTTCTTTCGTCCTTTGCTATTTTAGTTATTTCCTTTTGTATTTCTTTTTCTTTGCATGTCCAATCGTTGTTTATATAGATACGATCTTTATGCTGTTTTAGTTTACGTTTCTTGTTTAGGATTTCCATTTTATCCGTGAGGGCTTCTGTTTCTATTGCGCATACTGTTTCTCCTATTTTTTTTGCACTTCTTAATTTTATTTGTATTTGCAACTCTTGGGCTATGAAATTTTCCATTTCTTCTTTTAATTTCTTATAATCATTTGTTTCTACTTTCAACCCAGTTACGATCAAGCTTTTCTTTTTGCTAAATTTCTCCAGTTGCTCAATTCTTTCATGTAGCTGTTTTACTTCTTTTTTTAGTTTTTGATTCTCTGCTGTTACATCCATTAACTCTTTATTGGTTTGTTGTTATTCTTTCCTTATTTGTTTTATTTCCTGAAGCATTTCATCGTTTTTATTCATTAGCTCTTTCATTATTGTAATCATAACATTTTCCATGTCTTCCTTGTTTTCGTTGCCTGCTTTGCTTGGTGACCGTTTTTTAATTTTACTTCTATTAAAACAATCATCCAAGTTTTCTCTTTTGCGTTTCGTTTCATCATCGGTTTCACTTCCTGTGCCAGTTTTTCCATTTTCTAGGAGTGCAGCGCTAAATAACTGGAATACCGATATTAGATTATCAACAATACTTAAAAAAATGAAAGTTACCAATTCACCGGTAGTAAATGGGTTATCTAAAAATTACCTGCGCACCAGAGTTGCCAGTTGGCCTGTAATTAGGATGGTGGATTAAAATCGATACGAATTCACCGGGACCCGGAAATATGCACTCTCTGATATTCTAGTTACGTAAGCTCGTCCGATTGGCGCATGACGTCAGCAACAGGGTAAAGCATAGTCCCGTCTATGCGTTCGTAATACGAAAGCGAATGAAATTTGAGAATAGTACAAATGAGTGAATTATGACTAAAAGAAACTAAGTGATTTTAATAGTTTAGAGGAAAATTATTAAACTATTTACTTTTATTTAAATTGATTTTCAGTTATTTGTAAAGTTCCCAGTTTCTTGATTATATTGGTATACGGAAAATAAAAATATTCATATAATCGATATTTAATAAAATTATTATATTTCGTTAGTTGGCAAAAATTGATTAGTGGCCTACACATTAGTAAATATAATTTTTACCAAGGGGAAGAAAAGCCCCAAAATAAAACCATAAATTTAATGGATTGATAAAAAAACAAAATTTTTTACTTTTTAAATAATGTATTTCATCAGATTTAAGTAAGAGGCTTGGAAAAGACAAAAACAAGTTTTACAGTTTTCATGCCATGCACTTTATTTAAATTTTGTGCATGTGAAATAGATGTACATACAGCAACTATGTAGCAGTTTTCATATTTTTTCTTTTACGCAATGTCAGGTTGTTAAGAGATTTGTTTAATTCTTTAATTCGGAAGTACATCCGAGACTTAAAAAATAACTTGTTCGCTTTGTTAGAACAGTCTACAGTTACACTTTTGGACATAAAGTTTTCTAAATAATTTTTAGTTACCAAAATGGAATCACCATTCATGTGGAAGGAAAAATTGTCTCCAGTTATGGGCCATTCCACAAACATACGCCTGTTTTGGATTACTTCGACAACGAGTATTTTACTGTGCAACATAAGAAGTACGAAAGTAAATGGCGCTAATAATTATTCCAATAAACAACAATGTAATTTGCAATTTACTTTCGTTCTTCTTATTTTGCACAGTAAAATATTCGTTTCCGAAGTAATCCAAAACAGGCGTATGTTCGTGGAATAGGGTATACTTAATATATGACAAGAGAGTGTCTGATGGTTTACATAAACCACACTTACTCAAATGATCAACCCACGTGTACGTTGAAACATCTTCGGATTGAATACTGGAGTCCTTCAATTTATGGCAGATATAACCAGCCAAATTCTCCAAACCATCATACTCGAGGTCACTAATGTTTTTTCATTCTGACTCTCATTGAGAACTTGAAAATCCACAACTGTTTCGTTGTTAGAATCCAGCCTTTGGATCAATTGTCCAGAAATTGGTAAATCTGGGATGTCATCTGCTTAAACGTTCGAAAATTCGTTCCGTTGTCTTTCCTACCCGTATATAACTTTTATAAAATATAATAAACCTTTTTGTAAACACTTTAAAAAAATTTTAATGGGTTTTCCCCGAAAAGAGCTTCATTTTTTGGTACCATGTATCACGTTAAAATATTTGATTTGGAATTTGAAGGATAAGATCGTCTTTTTTATGAACTACAAATTTACTTTTACTGGTTCTATAGACTAAGAATATACCATTTTTTCGTTTTTTTTATATGCTACATTTTTTCCAAGAATATTTTTTCGATAAAATACTTACTTTTTAAGTATTTGCGAAAAACCGCCGAAAAACGTGTTTTTTTTTTGTTGAAAAGTGAACATTTTTAGTCGCAAGTAACTCTAGTACCTACCACTGAATTAACCTAGTACCTAAGTTAAAAAAAACTCTATAGAGCAAAAGTTGCTTAAAGTTAGTCAGATCTGTTTCCGGACTTATTTTAAACGTATATTTTTTCACCCTCCAAGTAAAAGCAATCAACGGCACAAATTCAACTTTGAAGTGGGGGATGGGTAGAATCTAAATCCAAATTTTCATGCAATTAGGAGTTGACCCTGAAAATTATGTGTGTTTCTTTTTATCTTTTAAATCATTTTACTTAAAATGATTTTTTAACTACCAAATAATAATTACATATTGAGTTATTTTATTTTTTAAACTTTAATAATAATTATAAAAATTTTTACTTTCTTGTAATGTATTTTTAAAACAAGCAATCATTTAAATAATTATTTTGTAACAATTTGTATTATTTAAGAATATAATAATTACATTTTGGTTTCGTAGTAAGTGTTTTTTAAGAATATTAATGTATAGTTTTAAAATATTGTATTGCAAATAATTATCATTATTAAATGGTTATTATTTGTGAAGTATTCTTTTTCTTTTTCACACCCTTATGTATGTAACAAAACTAAGGGACTTTCTGAAAGGTAAATCGTAGACGTTAAAGACACAAAAGAAGCGATACTTAAAAGTTACATAAAGAATTCGAGACAACGCTGTTGGTGCCGTCATTGACTCCGCCCGCTATATATCTGTATATCGTGGGAAATATACAATACAACACGAGCTCCAATCGCTCGACTAATACTCTTTAGAGCTGGCATCAGTGTGTGATCTCGCGTTGATCGGTAAATATCTAAAATTTCGTATATAAGTCCTCCCCTTTACTTTTCAGCTACGGATCTCGTTTCGCTGTAAATTTATCAGAAAAATTTAAGTACAAAAATCTTTTCCCCTCTAAGTGTGCTTAAAAGTGTGTGCCATGATTAATATGTTAATTATAAAGATAGTTATGAACAATATACTCCAATAATTAATTTCCTATTGGTGGATCTCGGGTTGTCCTCGATTTAGTCGGATCTCGCCTTGATATGAAGACGTATATA
This sequence comes from Diabrotica virgifera virgifera, assembly GCF_917563875.1. Lineage (NCBI taxonomy): Eukaryota > Metazoa > Arthropoda > Insecta > Coleoptera > Chrysomelidae > Diabrotica > Diabrotica virgifera. The sequence continues at coordinate 136,385,904 of NC_065444.1, forward strand.
TATATCGTTGATTGGGAAGAATAGTATGATATTTCAAAAACATTAAGTTTACAGAAAAGACAATTAAAGATTGAGATGGGTTACGAGATCGGATTACTTAAGCAATACAATGTTAAATATCCTTTTCATCAGAATAATTAAAACTTACAGTATTAACTGACAATATGGGTTTTACATCCAATCCATATACCACCCCCAACTCATATTTTTCATCCCCATTTTGAGTTATAATACTTTTCTTCATAAAAATTTTGTACTATTTCACAATTATAAGGTTATTAGGGACAATAAAACGGAACAGTTTAAATGTTTTATTAGAGTGTAAACAACAATGAATGAAAAAAATCGCAGTTATAGTACAATACCAATATAAAAAACAAAAAATTTGCTATAAATAACCGCTACATTTTTTTTATTTTCAAAAAGAGAGAGCAGGCCAGCTTTCTTTTTTTCACTTATTCCCACTTTCTTCTTGTAAGTTTGTTTTAGAGTAACGTCACGTGCTGATGGAAGTCGTCGTTTGCTTTGAAGAACGTTTATGGTTTTAAATTCCTGTTCTTTGTACGACATTTTATATAGCAGGTGACTAGGATTTTATTTGGTAGCTTTTAAAACGCATATTCCTGAGAGAGGGACTGATCCACCTTCTTCCGTCTTAAAAGAATCCTTCATGCCCATATCACTTGATAGTTGTTTTAGATCAAAAAAATTCTCATGACCCATTTCATGTACGTTGAATTCGCTTCTTTGCTTGTCTAACCAATGTTACATATTTATCTGGTACGTAAACGTTCTATAACACTCAGGGCCGGTTATTCGAACGCTAATCAAAAATAATCATTATCAAATATTTAATTACTGTCACAACTGTCAATGTCAACTTTGATTGGGTTGCTGAAAACATAATTATTGATTACAATTATGAAATTGGTTAATCAATTATGTTAATAATTGTTATGTTAATTGATTAACTAATCTCATAATTATAATCAATTATGTTTTCAGCCACCCAACCAAATTTGACATTGACAGTTGTGACAGTAATTAAATATTTGATAGTGATCATTGTTGATTAGCGTTCGAACAACCGGCCCTATATGTTCTATAAATTGAATGTTCTAATTACAGAATGAACGTGGTCTCCCTCGTTCTGAGTATGACCACTAATTAAAAATTTATGGGTGATGGACCTAATATTTTCCAGAATAGAAACTGCATAGATGTATAAAGCAAATACGGAGCGGTTCTTATTTTGTCCGAAATAGTTGTCAGTATAAAATACAACATCTACCATTTCAGTATTTTTGGCATTCACAGACTGCAAATAATTCCAAACGCACGAACCCACTTCATTTGCACCTCTGTGAGCAAGACCTTCGTGCCATATAAAGCACATTGCTTCCGTACTTTTAAGCTCGTACAATGTTAAATTATACACACTTAGTTTTGATACATAATAAAAAGAAAACGAGTCCCCTTGTGGACATGGCAATGCTGCCTGCATATCATAAACAGCGTCAATTTTATCCAGATAATTTTTATCCATGTCCTTCTCTTTTCTTGCCAGTTCTTTGTCTTCAATATGGTTATTGTACTATTCCTGAAGTTCTTGTTTTTCTACCTCGGAACCATTAGTAAAACCCTGGCAAAAATCACACTTATCTTTCTTTGGAATAAAACAAGATAAATTAAACTCTCCTTTGAATATATATATTGGAGTACATCAAGTAGTTTACGTTAGGTTTCCCGAGTTTTTTACAACGCTGCTCATAATCTCTGTGCAGGTCGGCAATAGTTTTTCCTTCTTCAATGTATTCTTTCTTTGATTGAGATCGGCAGTAGTGGCTCTCCATTCGAGGAATATATCGAATATGACTACGCACTTCTTCTTTCAACTCCTCAGGAACACTGCTATGTTTTTCATGTGTACCTCGATTATCTGCCTGTATTATTCCATTTACTTCATTATTTTGTTTGCGAAAAATGGTCTCAATTACTTGAGAGTTAATGCAAAGAGTTGCCATAAAGAAGGATTTGCAAACAAGAATTTTTTCTCCTGCGTATGAAAAAAAATGCGTTAATAAGTATCTAGTAAGAAAAAAATATTTTAAGGAATAGAATGATAAAACGAAATCATTCCTTGGATTTGAGTTAAATTATGTTGCAGACAATGTTAACTAAAAATATCACGTTATACTTAGCGCAAAATTATATTCAAAACTATGTTAACTCAAAATGAAATAAAGATAAAATGCCCACAGGTGTACTTATTTTATTCAAGAGTATCATATTATTTGTAATCATCATACTGACCAAAATTATAATAAAAATAAATGCTTACCTGTTAAAGAAGAGTATGATATTTTGAAATATAATTCTCTTGCTCCAAAACTATTCACTAATAAGATGCAAGCAGTGTTAATATTTTGACTTATAATAGTATTGATTAAATAAAAATGACCTAAACTTAGCACGACCTGTAGACAACTGAGTTACCCGAGTCTTCTCCACACCGGTTGTGTGGAAGTGGGAGATGCCATACTTGGTCACAGAGCTCTCTAGTGCTTGTCGTTTAAACTGCACTTACAATACTTTTCTCCATAATAGATCCATTTATTTTGAGTAGTTTGTTGATATAAACTAAAAATGAACCATTTTTGACTTATCATACTATTCTTCCCAATCAACGATATATATATATATATATATATATATATATATATATATATGGATTCCGACTTTAGGAAGCCAAAAACGCTATATCGCACCGGTCATACGAAGCCCGACACCTCCTTACGAAGCCCGGATTCGGGCTTCGTAATTCTTTAATGTTATTTCCCCAAAAAACGTACTTTACACCATCTCTCGATATTTTAACCAAGCTCAGAACATGTGAATACGCTTGGGCTTCATATATATTCGGACAAATTTTAGAAATGTACCATAGGTAGCTCTGAAATCATGATTAACAATACGAAGCCCGGGCTTCTTATGCCTGGAATTATTATCAAAACATACACTCGTAGTTCATGGTATCTACCACCAGTTTGCGCTGCGAAAAGAAGTATATACTCTGTAGAAGTTCAGCAGCGTTAGGAAGCCCACATTGAGCTACCGATTATAAGAAGCCCTGAAGTTTGGCAACGTTTTTGCATATTCCTCAAAGTACTATTAGCTTGTAAACATTTTTATTATTACCTGGCAATGCACATTTTTTGTATTTTTGGGTCGTTCATCGTCATTAATCTTGTGTACTAAGACTCCCGAGAACAGATTATGGTAATTCTTAGCATTACCTGTACACAGTAAGATACCGACAGAAAAAAGATTTAAAAATTGAATCGCAAAAGAATTATTTATTTTAATTGATACAATTAATACAAATTAATACTTTGTATTATTAATTTACTATTTTAGTTTGTAATAAGCCACATAATTTGCTACCAAATAGGAAATTAATATGACAAATTAAATTATTGTTTTTTTTTATTTAAAAAAGGTTAATGCCTCGACAACTAATGGCCATTGGCATGGTAGGTACGGTAATTTTTAACAGTTAGGTACCTAGTGTAATGTGTAGTGTGTGTGTGTGTTGAGTAAGTGTCTTGTTACTTTGCAAAGTTGACGTCATTGTCTTTGCAAAGAGACGCTAACTGTATCCGAACGTCTGCGGTTCCTCCGGTGAGTACCGATCCCACAAGGACAGAAACTATTTTCATTTATTAATTTATAATAAATGAAACATTTCTGACCCTGGTGAGATTCGAACTCACAACCATTCGGATTTTTCGATCCAAAGGTAGGCGCTCTTACCACTCAGTCAAGGACGGAGTTAAAGTTATTATTATTAAATATTACTTTATAAAATTAAAAATAGTCATTCTTATGAATTATGCGTATTATTCTGATTCTGATACGATGAACACTTGTTTGATGGGTCTGAGCCACACAATTGAGGGTTAGGCCACTGTTTCATTCGTATTTTTAGTATTTGTCAAGGCAACAATATATTATGTAGTGCCATATTGCCAAATATAGAGCTAGATTGTGTAGACCACTGTTGAACCATATATCCAATTTTTCTGCTTTTATTGATGTATTAATCTAAAAATGCTCAATTTGTGGACTGTGCCACTGTTGCTCTGAGCGCCTCATTTAATACAAATACAAAATATTTAATACAATAATGCATATAGATTTTCCCTTCGGAAAAAATCAAACAATATAGATGTTTTTTAATTTCATTAAGGGAATGGGCACGTAGTTTCTGCTGAAATGCTACTCAAATGGAATTCATTTTTTTTTTCGAATTCTGAGAAAACTAATAATTATTTTTGAAAATTTTAAACTCAGAATAAGAGATTACGTTATTAGCGAGGGCCGAAAGTCCCTGAGAACTTCTATAATGTTTATTTTAATAAGTTACAGGGCTAAAAACTAAAAGAAAATTTAGTGTGACTTTTAATTTCAAAATATCTCATTCAAAATAAACTTTTTATTTATTGTAAGAGACTTTCGGCCCTCGGTAATAATTTAGTCTTTCATTTTGCGTTTAAATTTTTCAAAAATATTTATTGTTTTTTTTTTCAGGATTTGAAAAAAAAATGAACACAATGTCCGTGGTAATATTTTCCAAATCTTTGTCAGTAGTAAATAGAATATTGCCAGCATATTGTCAGTCAGACAGTGACAATTTTAAATATTTGACCTGGCATTGGGAATATTTTCAGTTGTTGATTAAATAATATTGATAATGTGTTTAATAAATGCTTGATTTAAGACGTGAACTTAATAAAAAGTTATTTATTGTTTATTATTTATGGAAGATCCAAAGCAGAGAATACACCAGGATATATTCAGTGATCCAAGTATTGTGTTGTTACAGATGTTCAAAATTGTAAGCGTTTCATAGTAACAATATATTATTAAAAAATCACTTTATCACTTTTCCTCTTTTCTCGATTGATTATTAGCTTTTGTTGTACAGTAGATAAATTATTACTGAATACATAGGTAGTGAAAAAATTATCAGTAGTAATTGCACAAGAGCTCTGAAATTATCGAATTTTTCCCGAGTGACACTTTGACAGTATTAATTTCACGACCCGAAGGGGAGTGAAATTACGTCAAGTGGCACGAGGGAAACAATTCGATAATAATTTCAGAGACCGAGCTGCAATTTGCTGCGATTATTTCATGAATAAAACTGTTTAAAACCAAAATTTTATTGTAATTTATTTATGTAAGTACAAATTAGTACAATTAAACACACAGTTGTTATAAATATTTGACGATTGAAAGTCATCACTTTTATAAGTTTTAAAACAGTAATTGTCATTAATGTCACTGAATGTATTTTTTCACAGCAACGAAGGGCAACTGACGTAATATACTTGACGATGGGATATTATCAAAAATGATCAATTTAATTTGTATTTCTGTAGCTTTCTATTGGTCGGATATATGAAATAATCATATTAATTAACTGAATTAACAATTAAGGCAATTAATTATACTAGTAAAAGTTATCCAAGAACATTCAAAAGCCATCTTTACAGTTAATGATGAAGTTGTCAAGTAAAGTTTACATATCCATACCAGTGACAATTTTACTACACGTAATTTGCGGTGTAAAGACAGAAAGAGTGGGGATAGCCTTAAAATATTTGCGAATTATGTACCGATGGCCCTAAGAAATGTTTAATAAACAACATATTAAAAAGTTCTACTCTAGAAGTGGGCACTTAATTTTTTATTAAACAAATGAACTGCGAAATTAGATGTTTCTTTAAATAACCCCGAAAATATAAATTTTAGAAAAAAACTGACTTGACTTGGAAAATTCAGACAATTGAAAAAAACCTAAATATAAGATTAAAATTTTTATTAAATTAAATCTGTAGCTTCTATAATTTTTTATTTATAACGCTAAAGTCACCCTTCTCACAAACATTGGCGCACTGTAAACTAGCGAAGTGCACGGCTGAGTTATTTCAGTGTATTTCTCTAATTAATGGATCAAATAAAATTTTACAAATTGGACAAGAAAGAAGGAAATTAAGAGAAGGAACAAGAAAGAATAGCTTAATTGGAAAGAAGAACAATTAAGCTATCTTATGGTTATAATAAAAAGAAATAAAATGTATGGGCATAAGTACGGTGTGGGCTGAATTTTGTTTAAACATTATTTAAAAATGTGTAACTAATAAAATTTTTCTTATAAAGCTCTCAAATTTGCACAACTTACCTTTCAAACATCTTACTAAACAATGTTTCATTCAAAAAAATGCCAAAAATTTAATTCAAATGATATGACGCAAAAATGCAATTTTTGAAAACTTTTACGTAAGTTTTAAGGAAAAACGTAGTTTACAGAATTACCAGCACTTTAAAACGGTATTACTCAAGTTTGAAAAGATTTTTTACAATTTTATAGGTGATTTTTTAAAGCATTTGATGTATTTTTAAAATTTACTCAATAATTTTATTTTAGAAATGAAACTATGAAACTATGAATGAAACTATTCCTTTTTGACAAAAATTAAGAAAGATAACAAAAATGTACCTAATACAAAAACCGAAAATTACCAACTAAAAAATTGTTTATAAAAAGTGATCAAAAATGTTTTCTCTAAAACTTACCTAAAATATATTTAATAATAAGCTTGAACAATAATAAATTTTCAACAAAAAAATATTTTTAGCTCTTAAACATTATGTCTGCGTAACTTCGAACCTATTAATAACTTTTTTATTACCAGTTTTACGAAAAAAGTTATTCTTTATAAAATACTCTGCATCGTATATGATCTCAGATGCAACCATCAAATATCAAATTTTATTAATTTTACATACGAGGTTTTACATACGATTTTACATTTTGACATACGAGGTATGTAAAAAAATATGAATTTCACTCAAGAGTAAAGTACCTTTAGATTTCACAATATCGAAAATTGTTATTAAAAAAAGTTGGTTGGAATTACAAAATATGTTTCACTGTTTAATTACATTCTTCTAAATGAGATATTGTGAACTATAAAGGTATGGTATGTTTAACAGTAAATGGTCGAGTTCAATTAGTTACCACTATAAACATCCTGGAATAACCGATAATAGTATAAAAGGTCCGGTTTCAGGTAAAATTTAGATATGTTTTCTGGTACAATTTCTTTGCTTTATTATGGGATTACCGTCTAGTCAGTGTTAATTGTCAAAAGACCAACTCTGTCTACCTCGGTTGCTTATCGCTCCGGGTGGGTCTTAACAATGGGCCAGGTCAGATAAATTTAATAATATTTACGACCGCACTAATTGAACTCAACCATTTACTGTTGAACAAACCATACTGAACTGTTAAGCAAAAGTCATATTTGTTTGATATCTGATGGTTGTTTTTTGGACTTTAGACCAGAATAGAGTATTTTATGAAGAATAACTTTTTTTCGTAAAATTAATAATAAAATAGTTGAAATAATTGAAATAAAATGATGATGATGGGTATCCGTAATTTGAGAAAACATTGAATTTTTTTTTCAATTATAATGATGTAATTATAATAAAACATAGTTTTTAATTCCCAACAACTTTTTATAATACCCATATTTTGATATTCTGGAATATAAAGGTACTTTACTCTTTAACAAAATTCGTATTTTTGACATACCTCGTATAAAATTGATAAAACTTGATATCTGATGATTGGGTTTTAGATTTTAGACTATGCAGAGCAATTTATGAAGAATAAACTTTTTTTCGTAAAATTTGTAATAAAAATGTTTCAAATATGGTTCCTTACTACGCAGACATAGTGTAGAAGAGCTTCTTTATAAGCATTTTCAAATTGTAATGCCATATTCGGATTCAGCATAATCAAAAACAAAATAGAAACAAAATTCAACGATATTTTTAAAATTATTTTAAATTATATAATTTAACATGATTGTTTGGAATTAAGAACTATATTCTGATATGCAATTTCATCCTTCTAATGGAAAAAAAAAATTTTGAAAATTTTTCTAATCAACATTATTTTTAGTTTTTTATTTCAATTATGATACATATAGATATTTGTATAACAAGGGAGGAAAGTGCTTCTTTTCCTCCCGAGAATGAAGTTTACTGCCCGACGCGTAGCGGAGGGCAGTAATCATTCAAGGGAGGAAAAGGCACTTTACTCCCATGTTATACATATGGTTTTTCCACCTTCCTCAAATAACAAGTCATTTTTTCATTTTTACTTAATTTATTTGTGTAACTAACCAACAAAATTTATTAGAACTAAAACTAATAAGTACGTACAATATAACTGTCAACTGTCAAATATAAGTCAAAATAAAAATGTAAACATTGTTAAATCAAAATAACAATTTACAGTTTTTTACCATTCTGTGAAATACAGAGTGTTTTATAAATAAACGTTAAAATGTATACAAACTTACGTAATAGAAAATAGATATTGTACAGGGCGTCAATAAGTTATATTTTTATGAATGAAATACCATGATGTCACTTTTACTTTTCTTCCCTAGGGAGGAAAAGTACAACTTTGCTCCCTACAATCAGGTCCGGAAAAGTATACTTTCGGTAGAGGTAGGTGGAAAACTCTTTTATTATTCATTTTACAAAAAACAGTTATTCTTTATAAAATGTTCTACAGGGTCTAAAACCTAAAATACAACCGTCTAATATCAAATTTTGTCAATTTTATACGAGGTATATAAAAAAAATATGAATTTTCCCAAGAGTACTTAAATAATATACCCTTATTTTTCACAATATTGAAAATTGTGCTTATGTAAAGTTGTTTAGAACTAAAAACCATAATTAACCCGCCAGTGGTCGCTATATGAGATTTTCTGTCACGGTTTCAGAAAATTGCACAGAATTTTTTTTCTGGGAAATTATAAGATCTGTAGTTCCTTCTAGTCTCCTAACTATCCTCCCTCGACAATCTAATAGAATCGTCCGCTTAGATAGTGACTCAGTTGACCTAATATCACCCAATTGTTGAGTCAGCGCGCTTCAAGTGAGACATTCTCTCATCAAGCGACCACCCGCGTTACGAACTGTACATAAAAATTAATTTTATTTTGGCACTTAAAACCTAAAATAATGTAAAAAAAATTGTAATTGTCATCAATCAATTTTTCCAGAGCATTCTTGTTATATTTGTGTGCTGTGCCGTAAATTATCAAGATACGGAGATTGATTAATATTGGTTTAATTCCGATTATTTCTTTTTATTTTATTATATTATTATCTATATTATGTTACATTTTTTTTTCTTATTATTAGTTAAGAAAAAAAGTTTAAAAACTGTTTTAAAAACTTTATTTTGTAAAAAAGCTAAAATTTGGATATGTGAGAGAAAATCTCACGCGCGACCACTCGCGTAACAATCTACCTAGCGACCAATGCCGGGTCGCTAGGTTGGGAATCTATCTTTGGTTGGGAAATAAGCCACAATTAAATTGAAAAAATAATTTTATTCGCGTTTGGACGCCCAAATCGGATGTCGTTGTCAAAATATAAAATATTACTAATATTTACTCGGTAATATTTTGTATTTTGACAATGACATCCGATTTGGGCGTCGAAACGTTAATAAAATTATTTTTTCAATTTAATTGTGGCTTATTTCCGAATCAAAATAATTATAAAAATGCCACAAGAAAATAGCTTCAGAACAACACTAAAAACCATCTTCCAATATTCCATCCTTCTCATTGAAATATTCTGAACTATAAAGGTACTTTATTCTTGATCGAAATTTATCTTTTTTGACATACCTCGTATAAAATTAATCAAAATTGATATAAGATGGTTGTATTTAAGGTCTTTGGCCATGCAGAACTTTTTACAAAGGATAACTTTTTTTTCGTATAATTAATAATAGACCAGTAAGGATCTGTTTTTAGATGGATGTGAGAGGTGGCATTCAGATTTTTGCGGATAAAGTTAGGTGATAACTTCGTTATTATTAATTGATTAATGCTCCGTCTCAAATATGCCCGGAACATTAATAAAAAAAAATAAAATATTTAAAAATTTCAAAAAATTTCGTTTTTTTTTTCTAATTCTTTTGCTTATAACTTTAAAACGATTCATTCTGGAACAAAGTCGTATAGGAATAAAACAAAGGTAATTAAATTTTCTATCAGATGCGATTGGTTAAAAGTCTCTTAATTAATCACCCTTGCTGCAAAATAGCAATAAATATAAAATAAGGGGGCAAAACAAGCCTGTTATTATTCAATTATTTTCCATCACTTAGGTTACACTTGGAACCTTCCTAATTCGCTTAGAAAATTTTTGTAATGTGCTAAAACCGTACACCAAATTTCATTAAAATTGACTTACTAGATTTTGAATAATAATTTTGCAATCTAAACTTTTTTTAAAAAATTAAACTTTTTTAAAATCTTGCACAACAAAAACTAGTGTATACAAAGATTTGTCAATTTTTTTACATATAAAGAAGCACTCCACCTATCTAATGCACTTTACAGAATTAAAATCGGATTGTTTAAGCAGCCTCAGCAATGTTTTAAAGTTATAAACAATTTTTTGGCTTATAAACAAATTAGTCCTGTGGCCAGGAGGGGGTGCTGCGGGCTCCTTTATTTAGATGCACTTACCCAAGATTTTTATGTATTTTTTGACCCGTGTACACGATTTTTTTGGGTAACAGTTGATCCGGATATCAATAAAATTGTTATAAACAAACAACTTGAGGAATTACATAACATCGATTTTTCGCAAAATAAAACACTTTTTTATATTTCTTGGGTAAGTCTAAGCAAAAAATGTTCTTACAAATTTTTTCGTAGGATGCATAGTTTTCGAGATAAACGCAGTGGAGCTTTCAAAAAATCGAAAAAGTGCAATTTTTGAACGCGAATAACTTTTGATTAAAAAATAAAATAGCAATTCTGCTGACAGAATTTGAAAGTATAAATCAAATTATACCGGTTTTAATTATTTGCATTGCTAAAAATTAATTTTTTATTATTAAACAAAGCTATTTGTTTATAAGCCAAAAAATTATTTATAAGTTTAAAACATTGCTGAGGCCCCTTAAATAATCCGATTTTAATTCTGTAAAGTGTATTAGATAGGTAAAGCACCTCTTTATATGTAAAAAAATTAGATAACTTCTAAATGGTCTACTTTTTGTTCAGAAAGATTTTAAAAAATTTGAACTTTTTTAAAAACATTTAAATTGCAAATTTATTATGCAAAATCTATTAGGTCGATTTTAATGAAATTTGGTACACAGTTTAAGTATGTTACAAAGAATTTCCTAAGCGAATTACTAAGGTTCTAAGTACCACCGAAGTTGTTAAAAACATTGAATAACAACAGGCATATTTTGCCCCCTTATTTTGTATTTATTGCTATATTGCAGAAAAGGTAATAAGTTAAGACATTTTTGACCAGTCGAATATCATACAAAATTCAATTATCTTTATTTTATTTCTCTACGACTTTGTTCCAAAACGAATCGTTTTAAAGTTATAAGCAAAGAAACAGAAAAAAATCGACGTTTTTCGAATTTTTAAATATTTTATTTTTTTTATTAATGTTCCGGCCATATTTGAGAAGGAGCATAAGTAAATTATTATTAACGAAGTTATCACCGTACTTTATCTGCAACAATTCGAATGCCACCTTTCACATCCAAAAATAGACGTTTTTTCACAAATCCTTACTGGTCTATAATAAAATAGTTATCATAATTGAAATAACTGAAAATAATGTTGTATATCCATAATTAAAAAAATTCAACTTTTTTTTAATTAGAAAGATGAAGTGGAACATTAGAATATAGTTCTTAATTCCAAACAACTTTTCATTACAACAATTTTTAATATTTTGAATAATAAAGCTACTTTACTCTTGAGTAAAATTCATATTTTTTGACATAATATCTCGTATACGGCTTAAAAAAAATGAACTGATGGTTCTATTTTTAATTTAGACCATGCACAACTTTTCACGTTGACGAACAGAACGTCTATAAATAGTCGTCTAATTTCCATTGATGTAATGTGACACAACGTCTATATACGTTGAATTTTTCCCTATTCTACTTTGCAAAATACATATAGTGTCACAACACTTGCTTATACATTTGACGCAGTGTCCGACAACGTGTTAATTGGACACACTGTACAAAACAATTATTGTTATTGTTTAAACAAATAATAATCAATTAGCGGCAAAATCTGTGAGTAGAACTTTTTTACTTTAACATGTATATAAACTAACAAAAAAAGTTTTAGAAAAAGATAATCTTGTTTGAATTGCTCCGAAACAATGCATCTTTTCGTTCTATCTTGACTCTTCTAAAATGCTTCGTATAGATTGCTGAATAGAATTGGGCTTCTTATAACAGGCAAACACATAACGACTTATATACACATATAAGGATCTCGTAGAACAGTCGTATTATTTAAACGTAAATTAAAACATGGCAACATCGTCGGGCTTCGTATAATGCGTAATCCATATACACTGTGAACGCGTTTATACGAGTGGGCTTCGTAAGACTGTAGGAATAAGACAGTGCTACAATCCCCTTACCCCGTAAACCGCGGGCTTCCATTCATCGGCAGGTTGTAGCGGGCTTCCTATCATTTGTGAGCCATATATATATATATATATATATATATATATATATATATATATATATATATATATATATATTGTATATATATATATATATATATATATATATATATATATATATATATATATATATATATATATATATATTAATATATATATATATATATATATATATATAAATCCTACTATCAATTTGGCATCGATACATTATGCATTTACCATCAATTTGGCATCGTCTTGCAAAGTGGCATCTGTATATCGATGCCACTTTACACTACCTTAATAACTTTTTTCCTGTACTTGTTAGCAGAAGTCTAATCAACTCTGTAGTTAGAGATTTGATTCCTTGATGTTACTTTAATATATCAGCTTTCTTTGTTTATTCCTTACTGACTTATATAAGTTTATTCCATAAAATGTTTGAGTTCAAAATGATGGCACAGTGAAAATATTATATACATTTAGTTCAGTGTTTTACCGTTTTGTCGCTGCCGCTATATACATGAAAACGTATATCCCACTTTCATTATCAATCATTTTGGCATCAGAAATTTGGCATCACTGTTGAATACAATATTATCCACAACGAAAAATAGGCAATTTGAGAATGTATATATTATTTTCATCAACAAATCATTCTGGCATCAAGTTGTTTTCACCCAATTTTGAAAAAATGTGAAAGCTTATAATCCAATGATGGTACTAAAGGTGAGAAATTTGACCTAAACTATCTGTCCGTCGGTCTGTCCGACCGCGAATATAACTCTTACGTCATTATACCAGGTAGAATGACAAATGAGGTGTCAAATGAAAGCGTATAATCCAAGGATGGTACTAAAGGTGAGATATTTGACTTAAACTTTCTGTCCTTCGGTCTGTCCGACCGCAAATATAACTCCTCCGTCATTATACCAGGTAGAATGACAAATGAGGTGTCAAATGAAAGCTTATAATCCAAGGATGGTACTAAAGGTGAGAAATTTGACTTAGGCTGTCTGTCCGTCGGTCCGACCGACCGCGAATATAGCTCCTCCGTCATTATACCAGGTAGAATGACAAATGAGGTGTCAAATAGAAGCTTATAATCCAAGGATGGTACTAAAGGTGAGACATTTGACTTAGGCTGTCGGTCCGTCCGACCGCGAATATAACTCCTCCGTCATTATACCAGGTAGAATGACAAATGAGGTGTCAAATGAAAGCTTATAACCAAAGATGGTACTAAAGGTGAGAAATTTGACTTAGGCTGTCTGTCCGTCGCGTCGGTCAGTCCGACCCCGAATATAGCTCCTCCGTCATTATACCAGGTAGAATGACAAATGAGATGTCAAATGAAAGCTTATAATCGAAGTATGGTACTAAAGGTGAGACGTCGGTCCGTCCGACCGCGAATATAACTCCTCCGTCATTATACCAGGTAGAATGAAAAATGAGGTGTCAAAAGAAAGCTTATAATCCAAGGATGGTACTAAAAGTGAGAAATTTGACTTAGGCTGTCTGTCCGTCTGTCCGTCCGACCGCGAATATAGCTCCTCCGTCATTATACCAGGTAGAATGACAAATGAGATGTCAAATGAAAGCTTATAATCCAAGGATGGTATTAAAGGTGAGAAATTTAACTTGGGCTGTCTGTCTGTCGGTCCGTCCGACCGCGAATATAACTCCTCTACTATACCAGGTAGAATGACAAAAGAGGTGTCAAATGAAAGCTTATAATCCAAGGATGGTACTAAAGGTGAGAAATTTGACTTACGCTGTCTGACCGTCGGTCCGTCCGACCGCGAATATAGCTCCTCCGTCAATATACCAGGTAGAATGACAAATGAGGTGTCAAATGAAAGCTTATAATCCAAAGATGGTACTAAAGGTGAGAAATTTGACTTAGGCTGTCTGTCCGTCGCGTCGGTCAGTCCGACCCCGAATATAGCTCCTCCGTCATTATACCAGGTAGAATGACAAATGAGATGTCAAATGAAAGCCTATAATCGAAGTATGGTACTAAAGGTGAGACGTCGGTCCGTCCGACCGCGAATATAACTCCTCCGTCATTATACCAGGTAGAATGAAAAATGAGGTGTCAAAAGAAAGCTTATAATCCAAGGATGGTACTAAAAGTGAGAAATTTGACTTAGGCTGTCTGTCCGTTTGTCCGTCCGACCGCGAATATAGCTCCTCCGTCATTATACCAGGCAGAATGACAAATGAGATGTCAAATGAAAGCTTATAATCCAAGGATGGTATTAAAGGTGAGAAATTTGACTTGGGCTGTCTGTCCGTCGGTCCGTCCGACCGCGAATATAACTCCTCTACTATACCAGGTAGAATGACAAAAGAGGTGTCAAATGAAAGCTTATAATCCAAGGATGGTACTAAAGGTGAGAATTTGACTTACGCTGTCTGACCGTCGGTCCGTCCGACCGCGAATATAGCTCCTCCATCAATATACCAGGTAGAATGACAAATGAGGTGTCAAATGAAAGCTTATAATCCAAGGATGATACTAAAGGTGAAAAATTTGACCTAGGCTGTCTGTCCGTCGATCCCTCCGACCGCGAGTATAAATCCTCCGTCATTATACCAGGTATAATGGCAAATGAGGTGCCAAATGATAGCTTATAGTTCAAGCATGGTATTAAAGATGAAAAATTTTACCTAGGCTGTCTGTCCGTATGTCTGTCCATCCGCGAATACAACTCCTCCGTTATTAATACAGATAGAATGACAAATCGGGTGTCGAATGAAAGCTTTTAACTTAAGGATGGTATTATTAAAGATGAGAAATTTGACGTCGGAGTTCCGGTTTTAGAGTTGCAACCGTAAGTATTTACTATTTTAAAGTTGCCGAAAGAGAATAAGTGATATATTATTCAACGTGGCTTAGCAAGATGAGAACAAATGTAAAATTTTGGTTTTTACGTAATTTCCGCTTAAAAAGTTATAACCGGAAATGCCATTATTCGCGGTGTGCAAGTACTTGGAACGGATACGAGAAACGATCGTGCGCGAATAGCGGAGAAATATTGCAACTTTCTTAAATAATTCATATTGTCCATTGAAATTGTCAAATTGACGTACATTTCATACCTACTGTCATTGAAGAAGAAAAATTATATGTTGCTCTGCAATATTGATATTATATGCAATTATTATATGAAGGCAAATTAAATTAATTGTATTTTGCTTGCAGTACTGCATTTTAATAACTAATTTTATTTACTACATACAATTGTTTACGTTTTAATAACATAACCTGAATCTTATTTTTTCTTCTTATTATTTTTTTGGATTATGGCCTTGACAATTATCCAGTAACCAGGACTAATATAATTGGCCAATATAATTAAAAGTGCGAATAAAGTTGCAGAGCGTAGAAACCAGGTGTCGTTTTGCCGAACTTGCACGGTCCCAATAGACTCAGAAATAGTATACGAACACATAAATCGAAGCGTATTGAAAGGTTTGAATCTTTAGAGTTATTTCTGTGTAAACAGTTTAGTAAAAATGACTCAAAATTAGTAAATTTGTATATCAATCCACGCAAAGTTACACGAAGAATTCAAATATCGACTTCCAATTCTACTTTCGATTACTTTGGGTGAAAACCTAGGACTTACGAAGTCCAATTACTTGTTTTCTTTAAAAATAAGACATGTCATAAATATGCCTTAGGCATCATAGAAGACAATGACACAGAAAAATCAAACAAGCAGCAGGTCAAAAGGGCCTTAGTTATGTATCTTCGGTCCTTTAGGTTCAATCGTGACGTACAGCGCCTGAAACGATGGGATTTAACTGGCAGAATACGATGGTGTAGACAAATGAAAATGACGGCATGTAATAACACTTTAAAATTGTAGAAATAAAATGGATTAACGCACATGGTATGACATATTATGTGAGAGTATTTAACAAATAGAATACGATTACATACGTCCAGTTTTTGACAAGCGACTTCTCTACATATGATAAACGCGAAAGGGCCCCAACGTTCACTGTTCGACATAGGCCTCCCGTTCACTGCATATACCCACTGCTTTCTGACGCTGTGACTTAAGAGGATAGGATTTAACGAATAAAACGACAAAGAAGACTAAACAAGGCAGATCACGGGAAAAACACAACTGTCCGTTTTATACTCCACAGGGAAGCATCAAATATTCAACGTAAGGATATATTATAGTATAACGGTATGATAAATCTTTTTCTTTTTTTTTTTTTTTTCATTTAGTGCATTCCGTACGTTTTTTAAACATAATCAGGAGAAGTTGTTGAATTTCTGAAGTCTATAAAAGAATTTCTTAACAAACCTTTTTTTAATTGTGTTATGGATTATTTTTAAGAATGTGTTTAAAAGGTAGCTCACAGGCTTATTGTTCAATGGTCTTATCACTTTTAAACGCCTGTCTTTTTTGTAGGACTATTAATTGTGATTTCAAACATTCTAGCGGGACAATGCCTTTTGTGTAACTGAAATAAATATTGTTATCCATTTAATTTTTTTCCTCAATTAATTGAATGCCTCCTACTGGTGTTTGGTCTAAGCTTACCGCTTTTCCCCATTTAAGCTAAACTGCTCGTCAAAAGTTAGGGATATAGAAAATTATGCTCATTTTCATAGCTAATTTTTTCTAGAACAGATTAACGGATTCCACTAATTTTTTTTAATATTTTAGATTTTTCGTTAGTATTTACACAGTTGTGCAAAAGTTTACCCAAACTTTTTTTTGTACTTTTACCGAGTGGTATAAGTACAAAAAAGAAGTTTGAGTAAACCTCTTGTTAGGTATTAGTTACGTATCTTCACTCCCATTGGTCCAAACGTGTCGTACGGCGGCTCAAATGATAGGAATCAGTCAACAGAATACAATGACACAGAAAAATCAATTACAGTAAAATATTGAAAGGGCCTTAGTTACGTATATTCGCTGCTATTTTTCCAATCATGACGTACGGTGGCTAAAATGGTAGGAATTAACCAACAGAATACAATGACACCCAAATCCGGTGTCGGAAAGCTGGTCGAGAACACTTCGTCGACGGAAAATTGGTCGACAACAGTTGGTCGACAAACAGTTGGTCGAATGCACAATTCATCGAATGGACAATTCATCGACGAACATTTGATCGAATGGAATTTTCGTCGACAAACTGTTATTTATCTTTAGGATAAAGGGATTAATGGTGACAAACGACGGGTAACTGGAATATTGTATTATATATATTTTTTTTTGGGTTTTGTTAATTTTGTACCTAAATCTTACCGGAGGTATTGCGCCTTTTATAAATGTGTAGTTGTGAATTAAGTTTTTGATAATAAAATCAAGAGGGTAAGAATCGCTTTACTTTTAAACTCTTCACTTTTGGCGCATCATGGACGGCTCGTTTTTAAAAGAATCGTTTTAATTTTTTTTTGTATAAACATGCTCTTTCATTCGTTTAAATGTTGCTTTTCAAATTTTCTAATATTTATAAACAAAGCCCCGGTGAATTTTTGAAAAAAGTGGCTAACTCGGGTTTTAAGGGTTGTAGGGCATTAAATTTTTGTTTCAGTTTCTATAAGAATACCAACATGTCGAATAAAAAAAATTAACTTCCTACGTGTTGTTGTTCTGAAGCTATTTTCTTGTGGCATTTTTGGAATTAACTAGTTTTGATGGGAAATAAGCCACAATTTTACTAAAAAAACTGATTTTATTAACGTTTCGACGCTCAAATCGGGTGTCGTTGTCAAAATAAAACCATTTTTTTTAGTAAAATTGTGGCTTATTTCCCATCAAAATTAGTTAATTCCCACATGTTAATGCGGTTGTTATTTTAATTGTTTATTCGCGAACTCAATCGACTATAGGTGGCAGTGCAGTTGCATGAAAATGGCCGATGTAATTGGGATAATGCATTTTGATATAATTAATATTTTTATTGATGTAATTAATTAATATAAATAAATCATTCATTAAATGAACACACCAGACAAGCATTCAATCGACATTGATATATAGGTTAACGGATGTTTTGTTTAAATCTTCATCCCAATTCCTCTAGTTCAAAATAAGCGGCAGCACCCTCGCTTGAGTTCGCGAATAAGCTTAAAATAACACTACTTTTTCAAAATTATTTTATAATTATTTATAATATTTATTATAAACTTTTTATTCAAGACTTGATCTAATTTGATAAATTGAACCTTTCTCTTTGGTTTGATGTCTTTAGAATTTATGTTGACCTAATAGTTTATGCATAATAACGCTGTAGATAGAAGCTTTTTGGGATAAACAATTTCAATTTTGCAATAACTATTAGGTAAAACTTCTTGAAATTTTAACGGCTGAATACTTCTAATATTGTTCCTTTACTTACGCGAAAATAAAGCTTTTAGTGTATTTTTAGAAAAGTTATTAATTATTTTCAAAAAATCGACTTTTGAAGCTATTTTCCCAATAACTAAGCAACAAATTAACAAAAAGAACTTTCCAAACACTCATTTTAAAGAATTTTCTATGCTCTTCAGTAAAATTGTATCACCTTTCCATACAGCATACCGGTCTCCACCTTTAATATTTACAATCAAATAGCGATCTTTAATTGTTTATATATTGTTTATAAGTTAAAAAGTACGTTTGATTTTTTGCATAATTTTTATATTGGATACTGTTGTAACTAAATTTACCCTAATGCCATAAGCAGTTCTTAGATACCTGTATCAACGGATGTCACGAAAGAGGCCATTTATTTGCTAATTTCTCTGGTCTATCACACCCTTTCTTATCTGTGTTTACAATCCAAATCATTAAGCCACATAAAGAGGTAGGGCAATAAACTCACTATAGCTATAGAAATGCTTTTACTACAAAATTTTAAAAGATAAGAGTTATAACGGAACAAGTATGCATACCTGCATTTTAAGACCCAGGTAGATTTTTGGGGATGACACAATGACACTAAAAGATGGCTTTGCCGATGATTGCATTCAATTGAGATGGTAAGTAGGTATGAATCACCTCTAGTTATATTTTAATGGCTTTGTAATTTAACTTCATGGGGTACGAAAGAATTAAGAAACTTTTAAGAATTTGAAAAAACATAGTTTTTGGGGGGTTTAGGTGTTTTACACAATTTTTGAATATCCCTAAAAACTCAGTTATTTCAAATTATATATACGTAACCTATAAAAAACCTTGAGTTAGTCTATTTTGAAGTATATAAAATGGAGAAAATCCCAAAAAACTACCGAAAAAACCAGTTTTCCGGATTTTTGAAGATGGCGCACCTTACGAATAAATCTGAAAAAAGTCAGAAATACAGATTTTGATAAAATTTACAAAACGCAAAAAAATTAGACATGCAGCCATCGCCAAAAAAAGTTATACGTACCTATTAAAAAAACAAAAAACATTGAGGTTATGTACACTCGACCTTCGGGTCCATAAAAATATATGTTTTGTAAAAGCCTCAGCTGTGCGTGTGAATTTTTTGTAATTTATAATTTAATTGCAAACCAACTTAAAAAAAAAATAAAATCGAAAAATTGACATTTTTTGATGTGGGGAAAGGGGAAGGGGGTGGTGGGCTAAAATTGCGGTGATTCTTAATTTTTTTAATCACATAGAACGTAAAAAAATAAAAAAAAATATTCAGGCTGTATCGACTTCAAAATAATACAGCATCATGCCAAAAGGGCCTTAGTTATGTATGTTCGGCCCTATTGATCCAATCGTGACGTACGTCGGCTGAAATGATAGGAACTAACCAATAGCATACAATGACATAGAGAAATCAAATACAGCCTCATGTCAAAAAGAATAGAATAAACAAAAATTTCTTTTGAATTAAATATTTGAAATAAAAAATCACACTAAATTTTCTTTTTTTTTCACCCTTTCACTTATCAATATAAACATAAAAGTTTTTAGAGAGTTTCGCCCTCGGTTATAATGTAATCTTTCATTCTGCGTTTAAATTTTTCCAAAATTCTTATTAGTTTTCTCAGGATTCGAATAAACTGAATGCATTTAAATAGCATTGGTCATAATTTTGCGCCTACTCCCTCAAGGCTTAAAAAATGTAACATTTCAAAGGAATGGAGATATTTCAAAGATTCGCTGAGACTATAATTTTTATCTAATATACATATATCTGTAGTCCATCCACTCACGGTAAATATTGCAAAACCTCCGAATTTTAAACAACCGCTTGGATTGACATGAAATTGGGTATGCACATAGCTGACAGGTCAAAGAAAAAGTGATATTGTGCCGACGTGTGCTTTTGCCTTGGGAGTTAGTACAACCACTTTTATAATGTGAAAAGACATACATTCAAAATAAGTCCTAAAGTGGATAAACTGAGTAATTCTAAGCTAGTTTTTGTTCTATAGATTTTTTCTTAACATACTGTTTGAGTTATTTGCAAGTGAATATATTATGTTCGTTTTTCAACAAAAAAGTCACGTTTTTAGACGGTTTTAGAAAAAAACTCAAAAAGTATTTTAACGAAAAATATTCTTAGCAAAAATATAGCGTATAAAAAAGTGAAAACAATGGTGTATGTATGAAGTCTGTAGACCCTGTAAAAGTAGAGTTGTAGTTAAGAGGAAACAGTAGCGATCAACAGGTAGCGAAAACGCGTTCCAAGATTGCGGCTGTAATTTTGAATATTTTTTCGAGATATTTGGCACACGTATTCGTAATATAATAAAGAATGGCGGTACAGAGCCCAATTTGAAAAATATATGAATATGTGGAAATTACTCTGTAATTAAATACAATATTTAAAAAACGAGCCTGTACCGCCATTAAGAAGAACAAAAAAATACACTTTCTTCAAATGAACTTTTTTATCCGATGCCTAGATTTTGTGTCATTTTGGAACTACTAAAATTTTGTATTTCATTAGTAGTTCCAAAATGACACAAAATCTAGGCATCGGATAAAAAGTTTATTTGAAGAAAGTGTATTTTTTTGTTCTTCTTAATGGCGGTACAGGCTCGTTTTTTTAATATTATATTTAATTACAGAGTAATTTCCACATATTAATATATTTTTCAAATTCGGCTCTGTACCGCCATTCTTTATTATATTACGAATACGTGTGCCAAATATCTCGAAAAAATATTCAAAATTACAGCCGCAATCTTGGAACGCGTTTTGGCTACCTGTTGATCGCTACTGTATCACCTTAATGAAAAGCAGGTTCTACTTCGTCAAAATACAAATCGAATATTTTAACATGAAATAACCATAAAACGAAGCACTTTTCGGGAAAAACTCATGACTTACAACTGTTATAAAATGTCTAAAAAGTTTTATTTGTATTTTTATAAACGTTTCTAGCATCAAAAGTTAGTTAGCATCAAAATGAAGTCTCTTTTTTGTTAAAAAAATGTAAAAATCACCGCCTAATTTACTTATGTATTGTTTATGTGATATGTACATTTTTTACTCTTTGAGATATTTAGTATCACTAATGTTTAAGTTATTTTAAACCAAGGCATTTTTTTTTCAAAATTAAAATTTTTTTATTTTAAAACCAATTTTTTTTAATAAGCATTTCTTGCCAATAAATCTTATAGATCATATAAACAGTATAATATAAGTAAATTAACTAGGGCGGTAACTATTAATTTCATATGGAATGCTAATTAGGTGGTGATTTTCACGATTTCTTTTAGCAAAAAAAGGGACATATTTTATTTAAAGCGTAACTTACTTTTGATGCTGATGGTGATAGAATAGATACTTTTTAAATAACAAAAATAAAACTTTTTTAAACACTTTAAAAAATTTGTGGCGAGTTTTCCCCGAAAAGTGCGTTATTTTTTGGATATTTTACGTTGAACTAGTCGATTTGGAATTCGACGAATAAGAACCAACTGTTGTTCAGCTCCAACTCTGTTTTTATTGTGTGTCCAGACTTCATACATACATAATTTTTTTTACTGTTTTATAAGCTTTATATTTGCTAAGAATAGTTTTTTCGATCAAATACTTACTTTTTGATTTATTTACGAAAAACCATCTAAAAACAAAAAATACAAGGAATTTAATTAGTTTATCCACTTACGGACATATTTTTACCTATATTTTTTCACACTCGAGAAGGGGGTGGTACTCATCCCCAGAAAAAAGCACACACTGGCACAATATCACTTTTTTCTTTGACATGTTAGCTATGCTTATGTCAAATTTCATGCCAATCCAAGCGATTTTGTAAAATCCAAAAACAGTGAGTAAATTGTCCAATGATATCTTTAAAAAAGACTAGTGCATTTTACAAAAACTTAGGTCAATAAATAATATGAAAACAGCGGAATATCAACCAATGTTGAATGTTTTTACAAAGTATTGTTTATTTTTCGCTACTCGAAGGGGACAACTATTAAACTGGTTTCTTCCACTTCCAGACAATTTTTTAACCGCATATGACATCAAAACCAGAATTAAAAAAATTCGGTTTCGACCTCTTAATACACGTAAATTGATCAAGTATATTTTTCTGTGACTATGTGTGTCACTTCCGGGTACACCATTTTAACCGGAAGTGGTGTAAAACTAAAAAAAGTATTTCTTTGTTCTCATTTTTCTAATGCGCGTCAAATTTCTAATCGCTAGTACCATCTATGGGTTATAATCTTTCATTCAACCTCTGTGATTATATCTGACAGACGGACGGACAGACAGGCATAAAACCGGACAGGCATAAATATTTGTTCTCGTCTTTCTAAGGCGCGTCGAGTAATACATAGTTTGTACTATTTCTGCGAATTTAGAACAATACTTCGGGTTGCAACTCTTTATCCTGAAGTCGGAGGCCAAATTTCTCACCTTTAGTACCATCTTTGGGTTATAAGCTTTCATTCCACATCTAATTTGTCATGTTTTAACCCGGCATCCGACAGGTGAACTTTTTTGCCACTAACAGACAGGTGGGATGTGACAAACCCCAGCATTGAAAGAGTTAAAGAATCTCAAAAAATATCTCTACGTTTAGATTAGTTAACAGAAACAGTAAAGATGCAGTAGAAATAAACAAACCAAGACACGTTAAATGATACTAGGAGCACTCCCGAATCATAATTTACAATGTGTAAACTTTGGAAATCATGACTTGGAATTTACAATGTATATACTGATGTGATCTTGATTATTGATATGAGATAATATTCTTATATGTCACTTAATTTAATCAATGTATTAATACTAATCTAATTAATTAACCAGATCACATATCAATATGTTTTCAATCTCAGGGCGAATTATAAATTAATTACTTACTTTCGTGGCTTCTGAATATTTCTTAATGGTTCCTAATCGGGATAGAAAAGAAAAGAGTAAAAAAAAATACAAATATGGGTTACAATTATAATCAAAATATTTTTTTCGTACTTCCGGGCCTAAAGTGACAACTTCACTCCCTTGTGACAGGTACTAAAGTGTCACATTTAATCCCTCCGGGATTAAATATTGACGAAACTCCCGGAACGATTAAATCACAAACAAACGAATTTAAGGGATATTTTATTGAAAAATATAATTAATTAGAATGGTAATTAACGTTAATATTCAAATTAATATTGTGACAGTTCGTCATATTGACCAGTCTTTCCTGGGTTAATGCAGCAGGTAACTGACGAGTAACAGATAGGTCCTTTTCATATTGAACTGGTGTTTGTTTCGAAGATCCTGCGGAAACAGGAAGCGAGAATGAGGACTGTGGCATAACTATAGTGGACGAATCGGCGACTTGACCAAATATTTTATCTGAAATTTTTTGTTTATTTTTAATAGACGATTCAATATATCCCTCGGCCACGTTGGAGGATTTCCATCCTCCATGTCTCTTCAGCACGTCTATTGTTGCTCCCGAATCAGCTAACAAAGACGCAGATGTGCGTCTAAAACAATGTCCCGTATAAGACGTCGCATTTTCTAATTTCAAGAAAGCTGCTATTTGCCGTGGAATTGTACCAAACATGTTTTTTCCTACTACTCGCGTAGTACATTCTTTGTTGATGTATTGAACAAAAAATTTTGAATGAGTTGTCCCTGTCTTTCGCAATGCCACATATTTCCGAAATATCGCCACAAAACTGATGGCACTGTTTTCTGAATTTTTGATCACAAAATTTCGGTCAATTTTATTTTTGGTGTTTCTAATCGCAATTAGGAAGGAATCGCCCAAATCTCTCACATCGTCGATTTCTAAATCAACCAACTCTTTTCCACGACAAGCTCCCGCAACGCCCAAAATAAGTGCAACCTACAAAAAAATTGATTTCTTAAAATTTCTGAATATAAACAAATTTCCAAATTTACCTTAAGCATTAAATATTTATCATCCGGAGCCTCCCGTAAGAACTGATCTACCTGCTCAGACGTGAGAATTCTTGACTTCTTTGGCTTAAATCCCTCATTTCTTCTCTTCAAAAAAGCTAATAATTTTGGAAATTTACTTATATCAATATCTTCTCTAATGTTAATAACCGATTTCAGCATTGAGTAATGTGCCCAGAGAGTTGAGGCACAAACCGCTTTTGATTTATCATCGAAGTAGACTAACAGCGCATTTTCAGTAGGTTGTCTCACATTTTTTAAGCGGCACCACTTTTTAAAAGCATCGTACTGCTGCTCGTATAGTTTTCTAGATTTCGGTGGTAACAATTCTTCACCTACTTCGGCTGCTCTTTTATCAATATCAGATACACCTTCTTCACTCATGATACCAATAATTATCAATAACAATGTTTCTTTACAATGACACTAGTAATGACAATGTTTCTAAATTATAACTGTCACAACGCAATGTTACTATGGTAACTTATTTTAAAGACAGTTTATTAAATGAGTTGAAGAGAGAAAAAACTGATTGAAATTATTGAAATAATTAATAAAATCATACCGGAAGTACGAAAAGTATCGTATATACCTTGCGACTGAAGTACATTTAATCCTTCAGGTAAATTATGGCCCTCCCTGCGGTCGGGCCATAAACTTTACCTTCAGGATTAAATGTACTACTTCAGTCCCGCGGTATATAATGTACTATTATTTTATTCAAAAGGCAATCAATGCTTAATATTTGCTATTTCTTATTATTCTTAAACATAACATTTACAACTGGGAATTTTATTTCCTTTTGGTTTTCTATTGAAAGTTTTTATTAACATTTAACTATTAGGAGTTATTAGGGACAACTCTATTTAAGTTTGATGAAGCTTTTCTGATATTATTGATTATGTTATTCAATTTTTTATGTGGAATTTAATACGAAAAACCCATACATTCATGTCCAAACAAATGAGACTGACCTTTTCCTGGTGAACTGAAAATGTCCTCACACAAAACCCTTTCCTGCTATCCTTGGCTGCGATCAAACCTCGTCCTGGCTTCCAGTGATGTTCTCCTTTGAAAAACTAGCTCGAATAGCTCTCGTTCCTGCTTTTGTCGTGATGCTGTGTTCTACCTTTTTCGAAACTGCTATCAGCTACCGGGACACTCTGGGCTCAAGGAGGTTCTTTTACTCTCGACCTGGCCTACTTCTCGTTCCACGATAGATACTCCACACTCACGGAACTACCGGCTTTCTCACTCCTCGAACACTACCGTCTACTACTCGACTTCACTTCTCGACAGCTCAAAACATTCTGATCCCACTTTGTCATTCATTCACCTACTTTCTCAATATCCCTTCCAGATTCACAAATCAACCTTCCACCACCAACTCTCATTCTCAGTATTCCTCAAAAACCAATTTTTAATCTTTCTAAATATGCTTAATGGATTTCAAAAGAAAATATTTAATTCCCATTCTAAAATCACTTTCTACTATTTACAAATTTTAATGACCTATTCTCTCTTTCAAATGAGTCTTATTTAGCATAGGCTAATGATCGAAACCTTCCGCGAAAAACGATAATGAACTATCATCTATTTCACTGAGTTTTATTTAGCATAGGCTAATGATCGACCTTCCGAGAAGAACGATAATGGTACGCGTCATTCACTTTGTTTATTTTAAGCGCACTGTCCCGAGTTCCGTCTAATCACTTCTTAAAATTAAATATAACAATTTGTTGTATACAGGGTGTTCTAAATTTATATGCCCGTGGTTGAGAAAATTGAAAATATTTTATATTAAATTGAATCCTGTTTACAACCATCAAAATTTAATTTTCATATCAAATAGAAATATAACAATACATTGTAAATAATTATGATTCGGGAGTGCTCCTAGTAGCATTTAACGTGTCTTGGTTTGTTTATTTCTACTGAATCTGGATTTTAAATTTAGTATAAATTTCTACGTATTATGACTGTTTCTTGTTGAGAATAAAGAAAAAACTTCACCAATTATGGTTTCATTTCGAAAACAACGCACACATCTTATGGAAAATATAATGTCACTCAAATTCAATAAAATTTATACGAATAGATCCGTTTTAATTTACCGATCAAATCTTATCATTGCGCCAACTCTCTATTTTCAAAAATAAGAGCAGAAATTGATACAAATAAATCTGAAATCAAATGGGTAGGTACATAAGTTAGAGAGAGAAAAAATATTTTAAACTACCCAGATTTTCGGTACTCCATAAATCAGCGGATTAGTTTCACTAATCCGCTTAGGCCCAGCGGGATTTAAGCTCTTATGAATAGCACTCGGAGCAATAATGATTGTAACTTTAACACTTTTAACACTTTATGGACTCCAAAAATGTGATTTCGATAAACTTTAATTGCAATTTGCGCCGTAATTAATCATAATTAAGAGTTGGCGCAATGATAAGATTTGATCGGTAAATTAAAACGGATCTATTCGTATAAATTTTATTGAATTTGAGTGACATTATATTTTCCATAAGATGTGTGCGTTGTCCGTATTATGACTGTTTCTTGTTGAGAATAAAGAAAAAACTTTACCAATTATGGTTTCATTTCGAAAACAACATAAGTCCACAAACTTTAAAACATAATATCAAAAAAATAAGCAACATTTAAACTTTTTTGGTCTTTCAGATATAGGTCTGGATCCCGCGTATGAAAAAAAAGTTGATTAATAGCAAGCTGAAAATTTGTTAATAGCTTAAGGGTGTCTAGTCGGATAAACTTTGATATATGGGAACACTGGAACAGGGGCAGTTTTAATTTTGGAACAGGTTAAAAATTTGAAACGGTCACACCACGAAAACGGCACATGTATTTTGTCCGACAGAACAGACTTAAACTCTTCGAACAGAGATTAAACTCTCATGCAAAAATTAGACTGCTATTTATCACCAAATGGGCCTTTTAATGAGTAGAGCATGTAGAATATGTCAAATGACAGGAATTATGACAGGTGATAAATAGCAGTCTAATTTTTGCATGAGAGTTTAATCTCTATTCGGAGAGTTTAAGTCTGTTATGTCGGACAAAATAAATGTGCCGTTTTCGTGGTGTGACCGTTCCAAATTTTCAACCTGTTTCACAATTAAAACTGCCCCTGTTCCAGTGTTCCCATATATAAAAGTTTATCCGACTAAACACCCTTAAGCTATTAACAAATTTTCAGCTTGCTATTAATCAACTTTTTTTTCATACGCGGGATCCAGACCTAATAGATGCATTTATAACCCATAATACTTATATAAAATATAGTATTACTATCAGAATCTCTAACTACTAATGGAAAGATTTTTACGTTTCCTGAAAAATTTACACATTGTAACATACAGTGCTTCCATAAAGTAACGCATAATTTCATTATTTCGTAAACCGGCGACTTTAAGGAAAATTTTCGAAACAGGTCGATTTTTATTTTTAAATTACAATTTTTTGGCATATTACATATCATACTAGTGATGTCATCCATCTGGGCTTGATAACGTAATCGATGAATTTTTTAAATGAGAATAGGGGTCATGTGATAGCTCATTTGAAAGGGTATTTAATTCTCTATTTACTAATACAAACAATAACATAATTATATATACAGGGTGTCCAAAAAGAATTCTTTAATTAAATTAATTGAGACAAAAAGAAAAATGTATGTAACTTATTTAATTCAAAATTCGTTTTACTTTTGTCAGAAAATTAAATGTTAGAGCTGCCATCCACCTGCCTCTTGGAAGTTTAAGATTACGCTTAAGCGAAAATCAATATTTAGGTTTTAAATAAAACATTTTTATGTTTGCTGGCACCAATAAAATATATTTAGAATTAAACAAATTACATACATTCATCTTTTTATACCAATTAATTTAATTTAAATAACATTTTTTGGACACCCTGTATAAATAATTATATTAACAATTATATTATTGAATAGAGAATTACATACCCTTTCAAATGAGCTATTACATGCCCTTTATTCTTATTTAAAAAAATCAACGATTACGTCATCACGCCCAGATGGATGACGTCACTAGTATGATATGTATGCCAATAAATTGTAATTTAAAAATAAAAATCGACCTGTTTCGGTATTTTTCCTGAAAGTGTCCGGTTTGTGAAATAATGAATTTATGCGTTACTTTATGGACGCACTGTATATTGTTTCGCAATGACCCATTAAATTATTATAAATGCAATTAACCATTGACCATGTCATGAAAATGGCAATATAAAATTAATTTTTCAAATGTCAAACTTTAAAATTTGTTTTTGTTAACAAAAAAATAATTTAAATATCTATTATGAAATTCGTTACAAACAAAATCTGATATTTCAACTAAACGAAACAAAATACACAATAAAAGTGAATTATTAAACTCATTCAGGGACCCGTTCAGACAAAAGAGCCTACAACTGGTTTTTACCTGAGTGCGAGTGGAAGACTTGTAACGTGAAGCGATCGATATTATGTATCTAACTAGGTACTGTCTTTTCCGTAAAAATGTATATCTTGGCAACATCCTGTTGTTGCCAAAGTGATGTTTAAGCAATGTTTTTGACCTACGGGGGTCAAATTGTCGTTATAGTGTAAGGAATAAAATATATAAATAAATCGGATTACTGAAAATCCGACAACGGTGCCAAGCTTAAAGAAGTGTACTAAGCGAACATTCACGGATTATACCTAGAAAATGATAGCATTTCTAGGTGATGCCAAATGACTGCAACGTGAAAAGATGCCAATTTAATAGCGGGATGTATATATATATATATATATATATATATATATATATATATATATATATATATATATATATATATATAATTGTTAATATGTAATGACTGTTGGAATGTAATAAAATAGTTTCACTGAATAGCCCAAATATTTATTGACTGCATTCCCCAATAAAAATTTTATTATATATATATATATATATATATCAATTTACAAATTATTGGGTTAACAGCTGAAATGGAAGAATCAGTGTACTTTTTTCTACGATTCCAATATTTCGTTAACAGTCGTTAACATCATCAGGGACGCAGTTTGAGATTTTAGTCAACGATGTTATAAATGTGTAAAAAAGCGGCATTAACAAAAAGAATTGCAGTGAATGTTATTAAAAATTAAAAAATATAACAAATATAAAAAAATGGAACTATAATATAAATAACTATGCTAAAAAAACCACTAATTATTAAAATCTTTTAAATTCGTCGCACAGAAAGGTATTAGAGACAATTATGTCTTTATTTATCTTCCATTTCAGCTGTTAACCCAATAATTTGTAAATTGATAATTACTAATCAGCTGTGATCATTTCTAGTTTATATATATATATATATATATATATATATATATATATACATATATATATATATATATATATATATATATATATACATATATATATATATATATATATATATATATATATATATATATATATATATATATATATATATTATATAAGATTATGGTATTCTTGACTGTATATTTAAATATCAAGCAGTAATTCTTGAGGATGCAGTCAATTTTTGGGCTAAAATGAAAACATGAAAATTGCTACTAGAAATGTTAAAACTATAGCACAACTATACACTAAAACTAAAGATCCTCTAACGACTAAGGAAAGTTCAAAAGTTGTGTATCAAATACCTTGCTCAGACTGTGATAAAGTTTATATAGGAGAAACTTCTCGTATATTGCACAGTAGAATAATCTCTCACAGAAGTGATATTAACACAAATAAATCACAAGCTTGTGCGTTAGCCGACCACTCAATTAATTTAAATCATACATTTAACTTTTCACAAGCGTCAATCCTACAGAGGGTAAAAAATGAACAGAAGAGGTTATTTATAGAAATGACACATATACAAAAAAATAAAAAATATATAAATAGAAAATCCGATATAGACAAATTAAGTAACATTTATTGTTACATATTAGCATATCAACAAAAAAATTAGCACATCATAATCTGATTTTCTATCATACAATCAAACATCAAAATTTATATATACTTTAGACAAACTGACTGGACTAATTGAACTTAATTTATTTTTCATATATCAAACTAATAAAATCTAATAAAAATTTATATTGTTACTAGTTTTACTTTCCTTTACATAAAGTATATACACTTTATATATTTCGTGACATATTTCAAACATGACAACATAATTGAAGTATTTAAAATGAATTTTTATATGTGCATGATTGTCCTTTTAGTAAAGTTCCTAATTTTTCCAATGTAATCTCACGACTAGTAAGTAATTAAGAAAATTGTAAGTACATAATTTTTATATTTGTATATTTTTGTCAACAGATGTCTTGAAAGAGAATTAAAATAAATTCGAAAGCTTGACAGTAAGTCAAAGAGTTTTCTTTGTCTTGTGGGCCAAAAATTGACTGCATCCTCAAGAATTACTGCTTGATATATATATATATATATATAAACAAATGAAATAGAGAATGCGGAAAAATCCCCTTACGAACAATTCACACATCCACTACTTCGGGCTGGGAAAAATTTTTTGAATAGAATCGAAGATCCAAACACCAGCTCTTAGAAATGTGTTTCGCCCTCTTCAACCTCTATGGGCTCATCGGTGAAGATGAGAAGTTGAATATCTTCAGACACATTCCAATCAAAAAACAACATTCGAGACCTAGACATAGCAGGAACGTAAATCTACGCCCAACCTGACAATGCCATTCTCAAGTTTTAATTCCCTAATTACTTTAGAGTAAGTAAGATAATGTTTATGAAAAAACAAAAGATGTAGATCTTTGAAACACACTCAGTGATCAAAAGATTCACAGGTACTGGTTTGGACGACCACTCGTACGAAAACAAACAAATGAAATAGAGAATGCGGAAAAATCCCCTTACGAACAATTCACACATCCACTACTTCGGGCTGGGAAAAATTTTTTGAATAGAATCGAAGATCCAAACACCAGCTCTTAGAAATGTGTTTCGCCCTCTTCAACCTCTATGGGCTCATCGGTGAAGATGAGAGGTTGAATATCTTCAGACACATTCCAATCAAAAAACAACATTCGAGACCTAGACATAGCAGGAACGTAAATCTACGCCCAACCTGACAATGCCATTCTCAAGTTTTAATTGCTATGTCTAGGTCTCGAATGTTGTTTTTTGATTGGAATGTGTCTGAAGATATTCAACCTCTCATCTTCACCGATGAGCCCATAGAGGTTGAAGAGGGCGAAACACATTTCTAAGAGCTGGTGTTTGGATCTTCGATTCTATTCAAAAAATTTTTCCCAGCCCGAAGTAGTGGATGTGTGAATTGTTCGTAAGGGGATTTTTCCGCATTCTCTATTTCATTTGTTTGTTTTCGTACGAGTGGTCGTCCAAACCAGTACCTGTGGATCTTTTGATCACTGAGTGTGTTTCAAAGATCTACATCTTTTGTTTTTTCATAAACATTATCTTACTTACTCTAAAGTAATTAGGGAATTAAAACTTGAGAATGGCATTGTCAGGTTGGGCGTAGATTTACGTTCCTGCTATGTCTAGGTCTCGAATGTTGTTTTTTGATTGGAATGTGTCTGAAGATATTCAACCTCTCATCTTCACCGATGAGCCCATAGAGGTTGAAGAGGGCGAAACACATTTCTAAGAGCTGGTGTTTAGATCTTCGATTCTATTCAAAAAATTTTTCCCAGCCCGAAGTAGTGGATGTGTGAATTGTTCGTAAGGGGATTTTTCCGCATTCTCTATTTCATTTGTTTGTTTTCGTACGAGTGGTCGTCCAAACCAGTACCTGTGGATCTTTTGATCACTGAGTGTGTTTCAAAGATCTACATCTTTTGTTTTTTCATATATATATATATATATATATATATATATATATATATATATATAAAATCAAATAGATGAAATAGAGAATGTGGAAAAATCCCCTTACGAACAATTCACACATCCACCATTTCGGGCTGGGAAAAATTTTTCGAATAGAATCAAAGATCCAATATATATATATATATATATATATATATATATATATATGTATATATATTGTTATATTCCTATTTGATATGAGAATTAAAATTTTATAATTATAAGCAAAATTTAAATTAATATAAAAGATCTTCAATTTTCTCAACCACGGGCATGTAAATTTAGAACAACCTGTATACAACAAATTATTATATTTAGTTTTTAAGAAAGTGATTCGAAGAAGCGGACGAAACTCGGTAACAATGCGCCTAAGACAAACAAGTTTGAGTGACGCGGACCATTATAGTGTTCGCGGAAGATTCGATCATTAGCCTACGCTAAATAAGACTCAGTGAAATAGATAATAGGTCATTAAGTTTTGTAAAAAGTAGAAAGTAAGTTTAAATTGGGAAATGATTATTTTTTCTTGAAATCCATTAAACATATTTAGAAAGATTAAAAGTTGGTATTGAGGAATACGGCGAATTAAAGTTGGTGGTGGAATGTTGATTTTTGAATCTGGAAGGGATATTTAGAAAGTAGGGGAATGAATGAGGATGAGAGATCAGAATGTTTTGAGAAGTCGAGAGGTGAAGTCCAGTAGTAGACGGTAGTATACGAAGAGTGAAAAAGCCGGTGATAGTTCCGTGAGTGTTGAGTACCCATCGGAACGAGAGGTAGGCCGAGTCGAGAGAAAAGAATCTCCTTGAGCAAAGAGTGTCCGGGTAGCTGATTGAAGTGGTTCGAAAAAGGTAGAACACGGCATCACGAGAAAAGCATGAACGAGAGCTATACGAGGTAGTTTTCAAAGGAGAACATTACTGGAGGCCAGGACGAGTTTTTCATCGCAACCAAGGGTAGGAGGAAACGGGTTTTGTGTGAGGACATTCGCAGTTCACCAGATAAAGGTCAGTCTCATTTGTCAAGACATGAATGTATGGGTTTTTGTATTAAATACCACATTAAAAATTGAAGAACATAATCGCTAATATCAGAAGATTTTCATCAAACTTAAATCAATTTGTTGCTAATAAATCCTAATAGTTTCATTATTAATAAAAGTTTTAAATTGGAAACCAAAAGGAAATAAGATTCCCATTTTTAAATATTTGTATTAAATAAATATAAGATCTAACAAATATTAAGCAGTAATTGCCATTTATATAAAATAAACAAAATTTTGATTTATAATTGTAATCCATATGTGTGTATTATTTTATTTTTTTCCTATCCCGATTAGGAACCACTGAGAAATACTTGGAAGTCACGAAAGTAAGTAAGTAATTTTATAATTCGCCCTGAGATTGAAAACATATTGATATGTGATCTGGTTGATTAATTAGATTATCATTAATGCATTAATTAAATTAAATTACATGTAAGAATATCATCACATATAAATAAATAAGATTACAAAAAATGGCGCCCAACGTGGAGCATTGAAAAGTATTTCCAGTGGCAAATTTGAAGGATAGAAAGAGAAAAGCCGGTAGTTGGAAATTTATATGCCTGTGGTAAAAAGTGAGATACTTACAGTTGATAACATAAAAATTTAGATCTCTTTAGGTACAAATTTTACATAACTGATTTAATACTTTATTTTTACGATATTTACATTTGATATATTTATGGACAATTTATAATATTTGGGTGAGAAAAAGTCGTCTTGGTAACATACTAGTAAAATTTCATATTTGGCGGGGATAGTACTTCTTGAAAACAAATGTCTGTGACAAGAAGCCAAAGCAAAGACAACAAAAAACAAAAAGAACATTCAAATCAAGAGAATAATTCAGACCAAGAAGATATTTTAGACACGACAATCATGGCATCAGAACAGCAAGAATTGTCAGAATTAGAAAAGATATTACAACTTATGCAACTCCAGTCACAAAAAATGGATGAAGCAAAACGAACAATGGATAAAAATCAGGAAGAAGCACAAAAGAAAATGGATAAAATCCAAGACAACCAACAGGAAACAAAACAAGCCATAGAAGAAAACAACAGAAATATAGAAAGTATTAAGAAGGAAATGGTTAAAAAAATAGAAGAGATTGCAGAAAAGAGCGAGAAACAGGAGTTAGAGATTAAAGAAATCAAAATCAAAATAAAGGAGATAACGAATTGCCAGAAAAAGGAAATAGAAAATTTGGAAAACAAGTTTGAAAACGCTATTCAAGCAGACAGAGAAGAAGTGGAAAGAAAGATTGCGGAAATCAATACTCAACAAAATGTCGGAGAAAGAAGAGAAATGGTTATACATAGCATAGATGACGTGAAGATAAGGTTTGGCGGGGATGTAAGAAGATTACACCCAGTGCCGTTCATAAATAGCCTGAAAAAGAAAATACAGCACATCGGAAATTTCGAAACAGCAAAAGAAACTATCAGAAACCATCTCAAATATGAAGCAAGCCTATCGTTCGATAGCAAAGAAGAAGAATTCGGCAATTGGCAACAATTTGAACAAAAATTTTTGAATTATTTCTGGGGAAAAGTCCAACAATTGGAAATTAACAAGGAATTGCAAAATGGGAAATACAATGATAGGATGGGTGTATCAGAAAGGACATATGCTTTACAAATTTACAATAATGCAAAACATTTACAATATAATTACTCATCGGAACAATTAGTCGAACTGATTGCAAGACATTTCGAAGAAACGCTGGAAGACCATATCACATTGCAAAACTACAAAGACATAGATAGTCTATGCCAATTCTTACAAATAAGAGAATCACGTTTAAGAGAAAGAAAATCAAGAAGGTCGCGAGAAGATTACAGGCCCCGAGAAACACAGGATTACAGGGATAGAAATCAAAATAGGAGGGACTATACAAGACGAGATTTTAATCCCAGAAGGGAAAACGAAAATAGAGACAACGGAAGAGGAAATTATGAACAAAGAAATAGGCAATGGAATGAGGACAGAAATCGAGAATACCAGAATAGAAACACCACACGCTCAAATCAAGAAAACAGAAATAATGGTAGACAAAATGAACAGGGATATCGAGAAAACCGAAACAGATCCGACAGACCAAGAGAAAATAGAAGAGAGGTAAATAATACCCAGACAGAAGAATATGACGGAGAGAGACATTATGACGAAAATATAAACAACGATGAGCAACCGGCGTCTTTTCACGACGGCGCTCAGTAAAAACAGAAAATCAAACAGGAATCTTTTGTCACCCCAAGGAGTTTATTAAATTGGCAGGAAACAACGAAAAGAAAAATGGAGTTAATTTAAAATTTGTGGATGGATTTATCAACGAGAAACCAATTAAAATTATGATAGATACTGGATCTGAAATAACATTGGTCAACAGAAAACTAATAGAAGAAGTTAAGTTAACAAATTTAATTTACAAAATACCTAGGGTAAATTTAGTGGGCGCAAACAAACGGACATTGGCAACTATAAATGAAGGCATACGAGTAATGGTAGGACTGGGTAAGAAGATGTATGCACTACAATGTGTAATAATGCCAAACATGTCACATGACATGATAGTAGGAGTTGACGAATTGGCAGAAAAACATGTAGTGATAGATTTTAAAAATAATACGATGAAACTAACAGAAGAAAAAGAAGAAGAACAGGACAAGGAACATGAGAAACAAAATACGGACGAATCAGGGAAAGAACAAACAATGGAAATGAATTTGGCAACGAAGCAAGGACAAAGAAGAAAAAGGAGAAAAAGTCAGAAAAAGATAAAAGAAAATGAAACCTGTGGCTCCTCAAAAGAAGAGTTGAGCTCAGAAGAAGAAAAATTGAGAGTATCAAAAGCAAAAGAAACCTGGGATTCCTCAAAAGAAGAGACGAGCTCAGGAGAAGAAGAAATAAAGCTAACAAATGAAAGTGAAAAGAATATGATTGAAACAGTGGTATTTGAAGAGGAGGTATATGCAAACGAGGATGCAGAATGCACGGTAAACATATGTGAAGAGTCTGAGGAAAAAGACAGAAAATTGATATGTGGAGAAGGAAAAGAAAAAGAATTGCGGTTGATGTTAAGAAACTACGAAAATTTGATCAATGAGGAAAACAGAGTGGCGAAAAAGTACGAACATTCATTTGAGGTGAAAAACTTGGGAAATTTTCGATCAAAGACTTACCCGATTCCATACAAGTATCGACAAGAGGTGAAAGAAGAAATTAATAAAATGTTGGAAGATCAAATCATCGAAAGATGTGATTCACCGTATGTTAACCCGATTGTGATAGTAAAGAAAAGCAATGGAGAATTGAGATTAGGTTTAGATGCCAGGAATATCAACCAGCACACTGTATCACAATATGAATCACCTCTAAACATCGAGGCCATTTTTGGAAGAATTACGGGATCACACATATTTTCTAAAATTGACTTAAAACACAGTTTTTGGTTGATACCGTTAGCTGAAAAGTGTAGAAACTACACCGCTTTCTCAATTGATGGTATTGTATACCGGTTTAAGGTAGTGCCATTTGGATTGCAGAGTGCTTGTGCTGCACTCGTCCGAGCTCTACATACCATTTTAAATCGCCATGAAGATTTCATAGTTCATTATATCGATGATTTATTAATTTTTTCACAAGATACTCAGAGTCATCTGGAACACATAAAAATAATTCTGGAAGAATTGGACACAGCGGGATTGAAATTAAACATTGAAAAATGTCAATTTTTTCAAAAAGAAGTAATTTATTTGGGTTTTCAATTGGACACCAAAACAGTCAGATTAGCCGAAGACAGAGTCAAGCTCATAGATGAATACCCAAGACCAACGAATTTGAAAACATTGAGAGGTTTTCTTGGCACGATTAATTATTTTAAAAAGCTGATTCCCGATTTGAGCCAAAAGGAAATCCCTCTGATAAAATTGCTTAAAAAAGGAATAAAATGGAATTGGAAAGAAGAACAGGAGGAAGCTTTCGAAACATTAAAACGAGAATTCGCAAAAGGAACGAAAATATACCACCCCATTTACAATTTACCTTTTATACTCCGAACTGATGCGTCCATACAAAAATTTGCAGGAGTTCTGTCTCAAATACAAAACGACCAAGAAGTGCCGATATGCTTTATATCTCGAGTGACTAAAACACATGAGAGAAAATATAGTGTTACAGAATTGGAGTTTGCCAGTGTACTATATTGCGTAAACAAATTGAGGTTTTACTTATTGGGAGCAAAATTCACAATCGAAACAGACCATGCAGCTTTAGTACATATCATGAAGAATCGATTAGTAAATAATAGAATACATAGAGGCATTCTATTATTACAGGAGTATGATTTTGAGTTCCGATATATAAAAGGAAAAGACAACATAATAGTAGGGATGGCGGTTTTTGACAAAAAACCGGTTTTCGGTTATACCGGTTATAACCGGCCAAAAAAAACCGGTTTTTGGAAAAACCGGTTTTCGGTTTTTTTAATCCAATAGGTTACAAAGTTACATTTACAATTACAATTTTCCTCTCCTCCCAAAATCAAAAAATTCCCCAACCATTTCAACTTATAAAAAATTTCCCAGACTCTTTGAAATGGGATTTAAAAAAAAATAATATCAACATAAATATTTTACTTAAAAATAAATTGGATAATGCAATATATCTTTTATTTTTACTACCATCAAAAAAAATTTATCATGTATTACTTTTAACACGTTTGTATATATATTTCTAGAATAGGTACATTTTAACTCATTTAATACTTCCTGTATGGGTGTATCGTTTTGAAAACGTAGGGAAATTCTTGGAGATTCGTATTCGTAATCAGTAATACGATATGCATAGGCAGAGCATTATTTTTGGTAATCAGATAAAATCATTCACCGACTTTCAATGTCAAGAGTTAAGAGTTTAGTGTGAAAAATAGATGATGTTTGGCTTGCGTCTAATTCAAACAGACACTTCTTATGTAAATATTATGATTACAAATACCTTTTCAAGGAAATATTAAATAAAACTTAATAACTGATTCTGCTGGCTGATGTGAGATTGCACTTTCAGTTGGCTTCTATTTATAAAATAAAATAAAATTTGAATTATGGTTTTGTTTGGAATAGTTACTTGAGAATAATAATTATGATTGGGATCCCAAATAATACCTAACCTAATCCTAATCACCGTAAAAACCTAATACCCGGTTTTTACTTTAAAAAGAAAAAACCGGTTATAACCGGGACAAAAAATAACCGGTAAAACCGGTTATTGCGAAGTAAAAAACCGGTTTTAGGTTTAAACCGGTAGGTTTTTCCCATCCCTACATAATAGCCGACGCTCTAACACGGGATGAGGACACCGGAAAAAAGGAAACAATTACTCTACAGGTGGGACTAAATAGATTAATACAAGACGAAGGGATATATTCGTTAAATGAGATAAGGACAAACCAGGAAGACCTAGAGGAAAGAGAGAAAAGAAGAGCGGAGGTAGAAAATAACATATATTTTAAGAGAATAGACGGAAAGGAACTATATTTAGTGACACAGACATTGGCAGAAAAGATAATAAAGAAATTACATGAGGACAATGGGCATATTGGTAGCAGAAAGGTTTGGCTCGTTTTTAGGGAAAATTACATCAGCCGACAGGATTACCGCATTGCAAAGGAAATTACCCAGAAGTGCGATGTATGTCAAAAATATAAGAGTAGGAATTTCAAAAACGAAAA
Source organism: Diabrotica virgifera virgifera (assembly GCF_917563875.1). Lineage (NCBI taxonomy): Eukaryota > Metazoa > Arthropoda > Insecta > Coleoptera > Chrysomelidae > Diabrotica > Diabrotica virgifera. The sequence goes on from NC_065444.1 coordinate 136,425,555, forward strand.
TATTGCCAAAAATATTGAAGCCCGAAACAAACTAGACATTGTAGCAATAGATATGTTAAGCGATCTAATTATGACCACTAAAAGGAACAAACATATTCTAGTGATGGTGGATGTGTTTTCAAAATACGTAAAATTATATAGTTGCCGCACCACAAAGGGGGAAGAAATATTAAGAAAAATCGACAATTTTATAGCCACAGTAGGAACACCAAAAAAGATTCTACTGGACAATGCAACGTATTTCCGAAATGATCGTTTCAAGGGACAACTTCGAGAACGCGGAATAGAGACAAATTTTGTCAGCATCAGGCATCCACAGAGTAATCCTTCGGAACGATTCATACAGGAAGTGACGAAATTTCTTCGCATTGCAACAGATGGTCAACATCGCCACTGGGACAGGAAAATGGCGGAAATAGAAGTGTATCTAAATACAATTCCGAGCACAGTAACAAAAGAGACCCCAGAATACATCATGAAGGGTATACTGCTTATAAGGCCATGGGAAGACCCAGAGCCAAAGGAATATCAAGAGGTGATTGAAACAGTACAGAGAAGATTACGGCGAAGCAACGAAAAGTATATCCAAAGAAAGGAACACAATAGAAAAAGAAGACCAGTGACTTTCCAAAAGGGCGAAAAAGTACTCGTGAGGGCATTACGAGTATCAAATCTCCTTGGGGGCATTTGCGCAAAGTTGATGCCTGTTTTCGAAGGCCCGTACATCGTGAATAATGAAAATGGGATAAATAGTTATGAGTTGAGGCATAGGAACTCGGAAAAGATCCGAGGAATTTATAATATTCACGATGTATGCAAATATCACGAATAAAAGACAGAATTACATAAAGTAGATAGTAAGTTAGGGTATAAGACGTAGATTAAAGTAAGGAAATATACAGGGAGTTGGTTTTGCCTCGAGAAAATTTATTTAAAAATGCAGATAAATTTTATCGAATACAAAGGCGGGGATTTGTTATATTCCTATTTGATATGAGAATTAAAATTTTATAATTATAAGCAAAATTTAAATTAATATAAAAGATCTTCAATTTTCTCAACCACGGGCATGTAAATTTAGAACAACCTGTATACAACAAATTATTATATTTAGTTTTTAAGAAAGTGATTCGAAGAAGCGGACGAAACTCGGTAACAATGCGCCTAAGACAAACAAGTTTGAGTGACGCGGACCATTATAGTGTTCGCGGAAGATTCGATCATTAGCCTACGCTAAATAAGACTCAGTGAAATAGATAATAGGTCATTAAGTTTTGTAAAAAGTAGAAAGTAAGTTTAAATTGGGAAATGATTATTTTTTCTTGAAATCCATTAAACATATTTAGAAAGATTAAAAGTTGGTATTGAGGAATACGGCGAATTAAAGTTGGTGGTGGAATGTTGATTTTTGAATCTGGAAGGGATATTTAGAAAGTAGGGGAATGAATGAGGATGAGAGATCAGAATGTTTTGAGAAGTCGAGAGGTGAAGTCCAGTGGTAGACGGTAGTGTACGAAGAGTGAAAAAGCCGGTGATAGTTCCGTGAGTGTTGAGTACCCATCGGAACGAGAGGTAGGCCGAGTCGAGAGAAAAGAATCTCCTTGAGCAAAGAGTGTCCGAGTAGCTGATTGAAGTGGTTCGAAAAAGGTAGAACACGGCATCACGAGAAAAGCATGAACGAGAGCTATACGAGGTAGTTTTCAAAGGAGAACATTACTGGAGGCCAGGACGAGTTTTTCATCGCAACCAAGGGTAGGAGGAAACGGGTTTTGTGTGAGGACATTCGCAGTTCACCAGATAAAGGTCAGTCTCATTTGTCAAGACATGAATGTATGGGTTTTTGTATTAAATACCACATTAAAAATTGAAGAACATAATCGCTAATATCAGAAGATTTTCATCAAACTTAAATCAATTTGTTGCTAATAAATCCTAATAGTTTCATTATTAATAAAAGTTTTAAATTGGAAACCAAAAGGAAATAAGATTCCCATTTTTAAACGTTTGTATTAAATAAATATAAGATCTAACAAATATTAAGCAGTAATTGCCATTTATATAAAATAAACAAAATTTTGATTTATAATTGTAATCCATATGTGTGTATTATTTTATTTTTTTCCTATCCCGATTAGGAACCACTGAGAAATACTTGGAAGTCACGAAAGTAAGTAAGTAATTTTATAATTCGCCCTGAGATTGAAAACATATTGATATGTGATCTGGTTGATTAATTAGATTATCATTAATGCATTAATTAAATTAAATTACATATAAGAATATCATCACATATAAATAAATAAGATTACAAATATATATATATATATATATATATTATATATATATATATATATATATATATATATATATATATATATATATATATATATATATATCAAGTGAAATAGAGAATGTGGAGAAATCCCTTTACGAATATCTCACACATCCACCATTTTGGGTTGGGAAAATTTTCTGAATAGAATCAAAGATCCAAACACCAGTTCTCAGAAATGTGTTTCGCCCTCTTCAACCTCCCTGGGCTCATCGGTAAAGATGAGAGGTTGAATAACTTTAGACACATTCTACTCAAAAACAACATTCGAGACCAAGACATAGCAGAAGCGTAGATCTACGCCAAATCTGAAAATGACAGTCTCAAGTTTTAATTCCCTAATTACTTAAAGTAAAAAATATGTTTAAAACAAAAGATGAGAAGTTATTGTGGTTTAACGGCCACTCGTATGAAATCAATCAAGTGAAATAGAGAATGTGGAGAAATCCCTTTACGAATATCTCACACATCCACCATTTTGGGTTGGGAAAATTTTCTGAATAGAATCAAAGATCCAAACACCAGTTCTCAGAAATGTGTTTCGTCCTCTTCAACCTCCCTGGGCTCATCGGTAAAGATGAGAGGTTGAATATCTTTAGACACATTCTACTCAAAAACAACATTCGAGACCAAGACATAGCAGAAGCGTAGATCTACGCCAAATCTGAAAATGCCAGTCTCAAGTTTTAATTCCCTAATTACTTAAAGTAAAAAATATGTTTAAAACAAAAGATGAGAAGTTATTGTGGTTTAACGGCCACTCGTATGAAATCAATCAAGTGAAATAGAGAATGTGGAGAAATCCCTTTACGAATATCTCACACATCCACCATTTTGGGTTGGGAAAATTTTCTGAATAGAATCAAAGATCTTTATCAAAAGATAAAGATATTCAACCTCTCATCTTTACCGATGAGCCCAGGGAGGTTGAAGAGTCCCTACATTTCTGAGAACTGGTGTTTGGATCTTTGATTCTATTCAGAAAATTTTCCCAACCCAAAATGGTGGATGTGTGAGATATTCGTAAAGGGATTTCTCCACATTCTCTATTTCACTTGATTGATTTCATACGAGTGGCCGTTAAACCACAATAACTTCTTGTCTTTTGTTTTAAACATATTTTTTACTTTAAGTAATTAGGGAATTAAAACTTGAGACTGTCATTTTCAGATTTGGCGTAGATCTACGCTTCTGCTATGTCTTGGTCTCGAATGTTGTTTTTGAGTAGAATGTGTCGTAAAGATATTCAACCTCTCATCTTTACCGATGAGCCCAGGGAGGTTGAAGAGGGCGAAACACATTTCTGAGAACTGGTGTTTGGATCTTTGATTCTATTCAGAAAATTTTCCCAACCCAAAATGGTGGATGTGTGAGATATTCGTAAAGGGATTTCTCCAAATTCTCTATTTCACTTGATTGATTTCATACGAGTGGCCGTTAAACCACAATAACTTCTCATCTTTTGTTATATATATATATATATATATATATATATATATATATATATATATATATATATATATATATATATATATATATATATATATATATATATTTGATGGAATGTGTCTAAAGATATTCAACCTCTCATCTTTACCGATGAGCCCAGGGAGGTTGAAGAGGGCGAAACACATTTCTGAGAACTGGTGTTTGGATCTTTGATTCTATTCAAAAAATTTTTCCCAGCCCGAAATAGTGGATGTGTGAGTTATTCGTAAGGGGATTTTTCCACATTCTCTATTTCATTTTTTTGATTTTGTTACGATTGGTCGGTGAACCAACTTTGTATCTTTTGATCACTGAGTGTGTTCAAAGATTGACTTCTTTTTTTTTGTTTTATATATATATATATATATATATATATATATATATATATATATATATATATATATATATATATATATATATATATATATATATATAAAAATGGGGTTGAGGTTTATTGGGTATACAGCTGAATAAAACCAAGTGGTACTCTGTTTAACAAATCGTTATATTTCCCTGATTTTCATCAGCATCATCAGACGAAAGCTACAATATTTAAAAAATGGTACAATGTTATAATATGATCTTTTTTTAACAATTTTTATCTTACCTAATTGAGGTTAACGGTATTAAGATATTAAGATGACATCGAGATACTGCAATTTTGATATAAAATGGATGAAATTTTGTTAATAGTGATGTATTAGGATTAATTTAAATTATTTTTATATTGACAAGAAGGAAAATTTTTTGATTTGAAGTTGATTGAATATCAATAAGGTGAAGTACTAGATATACTAAATATTGAATGTTATTGAGTGTTTTATGTGAGAAATAAGTTAGGTATAAATCGTTAATGTCACAAAAGCTTATTTGAATAAAATCTATTATATCGGTTTTCTTTTAGTTGGAAAATTTAATATTATTTTTTGTATGTTAATTATTTATTTAAAATATGTATTTATTGATGTTGTTTTTCTAATTGTAATAAATAAGCATAAATTTCACTTAGATGTTCGACGTCTGATTTTTTATTTATTAAGTTATCTGTTTGACTGATAAATGCCATCTCGAGGAATAGTTATATCATCGAAATATAACGATTTGTTAAACAGAGTACCTTGGTTTTATTCAGCTGTATACCCAATAAACCTCAACCCCATTTTTATCTACCAGGTCAGCTGTTATTTTAAAGAAATATATATATATATATATATATATATATATATATATATATATATATATATATATATATATATATAAAATATGCACAAGATGGAATGCAACCATAGACACGTGTTTCTGACTTATTAGTCGTCATCAGTATGATATAGCTAAACAGGATATATATATATATATATATATATATATATATATATATATATATATATATATATATATATATATATATATATATATATATATATATATATATATATATATTATCCATGTCTTGTAGTTTGGGTTTATCTATGTTATGCAGGGGTTGGTGTTTTATTGGAAGTTGCCCCCTCTCCCAAGGTAAATGTTCCGCCACTGCTACTGAAACGCCTTCAGAAGATTGAGGAACAACCACAATAAGTGCTGCTAGAGCAGAACAAGACATCTCACGTTTTCACGCATGCAGAATAGAGTGCCTGTGTTCTATTATGCAGAATAGAGTGCCTCATATTAGATATGCAGAATAGAGTGCATCTATTAGATATGCCGACGAAGCAGTAGTTTTGGCAAATAGCTTAGATGACACGAAACAGAAGTTTAAACTCTTCTAAACTAAACAGCAGTAACTACAAATTTATTACACTTTTCGACGGATGTAAAGTGGAAATATTGGTAACTATTCCGATAATAAGAGTAGCAACTCGAAATGTTACACTTTTAACGGGTATTTTCAATGGGAAATAAGCCACAATTTTAACAAAAAAATGATTTTATTTTATAAATTTTTAGCCACAATTTTACCAAAAAAATGTATTTATTTTATAAAATCATTTTTTTTGGTAAAATTGTGGCTTATTAATCATTGAAAATAGTTGATTATAAAAATGACACATGGAAATAGCTTCAGAACAACTTTTAACGTGATAACACGAAACTAAATTTTACAACAATTCTAAAACAAAACTGTAATAACTACAATTATTACAACTTTGATCGGAAAAAAATTGAAATTCTTTTGACATCTAGGCCCTAGGCAATAACAATAGAACTTAAATTAATATTACAGTTTTCTTAGGAAATAGTGCTTTAGATATACTATCCATTCCTGTAGAAAAGTTAAGATAGAAAAAAATTGATTTACTCCACTTTTCTTCAGAATGTGTGAGTAGGTATCTCCTTTTTTGATACAAGTAGGTAACATATCTTTTAAAAATGTTTGTATTAGCTGCCTTGAAATAATTTCAGGATTCTCTGCGACAATTAATAATACATGAAGGTTTATATTACCATTTATTGGTATCCCACCAGCACTTGCAACATTTAACATCGAGGTTTTTTTAATTTCTTCTTAATTTTATTCACAATGAACTGTGTCATAGGCGTTTTAGGATATTCTTCTTTAAGTGCCGTCTCCGAATAGGAGGATATCATCATCACTATCTTTATTCTATCTACCGCTGCTCTGAAGAGTTGTATAGAACTGCATTTAAAGCAGTTCCTTAAATTCTTCAACCATGACACTCTCCTTCTTCCTATACTCCTTCCGCCTCTTATCTTTTCCTGTATTATCAGTCTCAGTATTTCTTATCGCTGTCCCCTCATTACGTGTCCCAGATATTGTAACCTTATTTTTATTGTGTTTCTTATTGTATTTTTATTGTGTATTGTTCTGTAAATCAATTTTAAAACAAAATATGTAGTTAATTAATATAATTGTATGACATTGTCAGTTTATGACAGTACGGTCTGGTAATTATCAAAACTATAAACATCGGTGTATGATATTCAAATTTTGTTTTACTTAAAAATGGCTTTGGCAGAGCCATTTACATTCAAATTTAATTGTTCCTAAAAATGAATAATCACGATATCCATGAAAGAGTAGACATGCTACTTTTCATTGGAGAATATTTTTAAAACTTTCTCTTAGCTTCTAAAGTTTATGCTTAAAGGTATCCTGATAGAAGACACCCAAAAAGGACGTTTTTGAGAGATTTCTCGATAGATTCCGTGCTACTGGTAATGTTGCATAGGTAAGAAAAGTTAAATAAAAATAAACCATTTATTCGTCAACACGTCAACGAACTTGATGTCCTGCTTTCTGTTACGGAAAACCCAAATACTAGTACGTGAAAAATTTCGAGTCAATTGGAAATCAGTCAAACGAGTGTATGTAGAATACATAAGAAAAACCACTATCATCCGTATAAAACTCAACTACACCAGCATTAGACAGAACAGGAACGTTTAACTTTTCGTTTATAGACTTAAGAATTTGGAGAAGAAACACAGAAACTGTTTGTCTTGTTTAGTAGTAATTGGAGTTGTTCAGTAGAGCTTGCCATAATCACGCTGTCATCTGCATTTCTTAGGTTGTTAATAGATCTTGCGTTAATTATTATTCCTTCAACTAAAAAGGGGTAGTTCCCTGGATTGGCTGTATACCTTATAGTTAAACAAACTGGAACATGAAGTAAAAACCACTTCTATGTAAAAGGTATATTTACTAAAAGTGGTTTTACTTCATGTTCCAGTTTGATTATTCCTTCACTTTAAGATAATAATGCTTCTTCAAAAATAGCTTCACTATATACATTAAAGAGTAATGGAGACATAATACATCCCTGCCTAACTCCTCTCCTGACTTCAATTTCTGGACTGGGTTCGTTATCTATTAAAATTTGTACTCTTTGATTCAAGTAAAGGTTTGTTATTATTCGTAAGTCCCTATATTTTTTTTCTCTAGAGTTTGGGCTAATTTTTCATGTCTTACTTTGTTAAATGCTTTCTTAAAATCAACGTAAAAAACATGCACATCCACATTCATATCCATGCATCTTTGGGCTAACACATTAAGTAAATAACGCCTTTCCGTTTTAGGATATCTTGTATTAAATAAATTACATACTTCTTGTTGTGTTATGGTTTTATCCCCATATCCAAGTATGTATAAGTAATGCTTCGATTATTTGTTGTTTCCGTTAATGGGGCCACTATTTATTTATTTCATGCAATAACCTAGTCCTTTAAGAACATGCAAAGAACTGATTTAAATTTGACCCTAGCCAGATCGATTTTTAAAAACTAGACTTTTTGCTACAGTTTTTTAGTTCTCTATTTAGGTGACTAAAATGGGAATTTATTTTTGTCTTTTCAGACTAACAGAAAGAATATGAGTACCTACTAAATATTTATTGATAAACTTCTTTCTTAAACTGTTTCCATAAGTGTCAATAAGAGTCAGACAAAGTTACGGACTAATTTATTTCCCATTTCATTCCATACATTTTAAGAAAACAATGAGGATGATCGCGAATTGGACACAAAATTTAGAATATTTTGCTTAGAAAACTAAAAAGGTAGGATTCTCTAGATCTCTCCTATTACTTATTTGTGTCAAAGTTAGATATCTGTTAATGTAAACTAAATATAGGTATAGGATACCACACTACCGTAGATTAGCACTGGATGTAGCTCCCATTGTGTCATTTTTTGTATCTCTTTCAAACATATTGTTTATTGTAATACTGATAACAGATCGCAAATTAAAACAAATAATGTGTGTATGTAAATATTACAATTACAATAATAATAAATAATAATAATTATTATCAATTGAAAAATAAGTTTACATGTTTCCATCCCAGAAGAACGGCAGTTCTCACCAGTGGCGCACAACCCCCAACACGCGACAATTTATATACACAAAATTTTCGATTTTCTAAATCTGACCGAATTGAAAATTAAGCCAAATCCCACCTTAAAGTTCAGGAAAAGACTCACCCATCCATATGTCAACCATCCATATTGGTCCAAGGGTGTGGATTTTACGGCCCTTCTTATTTAGGGTCTGTTTTTCGTTCTCGTCCCAAAAACTCCCGAAAATTTAAGTCCGACCTTTGCGGCTTGTGATAGTACTGATCATTACCTTTCCAACGCATGTTTAATTTTGAAAATCGGTTATATCATTCAAAAGTTACTGAGCTCAGAAATATGACTCAATTTCTATTTAAAAAAGGGAGAATGTTTGTGGATATGTATGTATGTGGAAAAGTTAATGTGAATTTTTTTTCTGTGTTTGAAGAGGGGGTGAAGGCCGATTCAGAACCGGTATAGTTTGTGACTTTTGACTACCCATAAGCCAGCTATAGGACTTGGTAGGTACAAAACGTCATATTTTTTGGGGGTATATATCTTCGGTTCTAGAAGAGACAGAAGAAACCGCAAATACACCACCAAATCAATAGTGTTGAGTTAAGCTTTCAAATGGTGTCTAAGCCGTCGGGATCAGACTTACACACCGCTCAGTATAGCCGAAAAACTGAAAAACTAGACTTTGAAAATTTTGGTTTTTCGACCATTACTCATTTCAAGCTACGAATTGCGCCAATAACTGAGCATTTGTAGAAGGGTTCTAGGCGCATCTAACGGTGTATACGTCATATCTGTGAAAATTCGAATTTTTAAGTTATGGGCTACGCTACATAAGTCTGATCAAATCTATTTCCTATGGGAAAAACAGTTTTTCAATAATTCCTGTAATACCTTCAGTGATCATACTTGACCTTAGATGCATCAGATACTACTTGTCAATAGGTTTCAAACTCATGTTTAGTGATCAATATCGGTTAAGCCGTTTAGAAGTTATTAAGCTACAAAAGCATAATCCTATTAACCATTACCCCCGAAATGGTTTATGGAGTTGTAGTGGGTATGACGCTAAATTTGATCGGACAACGGGCAATCCGAGTTCATTTACCGGCCATCCCAATATTTTTTTTCAATCTATTTCGAATAGAAAAAAAAATATAGTGTACATTCTATGTACACTAGAACATTTTTGGGAGATAATGCGACAAAGGCGACCATTTATAAAGCTTAACGTGTAATCGAGAAACATTACATTCAACTTCATACATTTAATTTATAAAGAACTTTGAAAAGTTTCTGATACAAGAATAAAAACCGCTAAACGCCGTAAAAATAAGTTGCGCATACAATATTCCAGCTACAAAAGATCTGATATGAATATTACGTGGCGCTAAAATGTATTTTCATTTTGATGCAAAATAAAATTCTAGTTTTATTTTATAAGATTTTTTCATAATATTTTCTAAATTTGAAGTAAACGCGCCACAAAAGAGCTTCAAAATTCAAACTGTATCAAAGTTACTCTTTTGTGGCGCGTTTTACTTAAAATTTAGCAAATATTATGAAAAAATATTTGAAAATAAAACTAGAATTTTATTTTAAATCAAAATGAAAATACATTTTCGCGCCACGTATGTAATATTCATATCAGATCTTTTGTAGCTGGAATATTGTATGCGTCACTTATTTTTACGGCGTTTAGAGGTTTTTATTCTTGTGTAATAATAATAATAATAATAATAATAATAATATGATATCCTGTGGGAGTTTTTTGTCAGTTCTTCTATCAGGCGCGGCCCGCTGCGAATGGGGGATACTTTCTGGGTATTCGTAGCGCCAATACCCAGAGAGTAGCAGGGATACTTGCCGTGGAACAAAAACTGACACCTGGCAGTAGGTATAAAATGCACACCCATTAATATGGAGAATTATGGTTTATGTTTAGGATCGCTGCCTGGGGATCGCCAGGGCACGTCTGGAGCCGGCGCTGGACGTGACAGCATGCGGGACGTCGGTGGCAGGGTGTTGAGGAGGCGGGCCCCTGTCACACAAACAGCTACAGCCCAACAACAACAACAACCACAAGCGAGCCAAATAACAGCAAGAGCTCCACTCGCTGAAGGTGCTGCGCTGGAACATCAGCCGGCGCTCACTCAAGCGGGACGACCGAGGCAGCGCATGAAATGGACTGTGTCCATTAACGAAAGCATTTTGCGCTCCTATTATAAGGTGACAAACCTCGGTCAAGAAACGATCGGCTACAGACAACAGCTGTATGCCGAATTTTGCAGGGAGTACCCAGATATTCAAGTATCGGAGCAAAGAGTATCAGATCAATACCGGGTAATCATAAGGAACAACCTTATCCCAGAGACTAGACGCAATACGATCAAAAGCGAAGTCGAACGGGAGATTAATAATCAAGAGCTAGTTATAGATCAAGTCCCTAATGCAGTTCTTGATGAGCAGATTCCTGAGATTCCTATAGCAGAAACTCAACCTGACAATACAGAGCAGGAAAACAACGAGTTGCGCGATAGTCTAGCAAACGAAATGGCTCGTGCTGTACAAGAGTTTAATGGAACAAATCCACTTAGCAGACCACCGCTACCACGAATAAACTCTTGTAAGAAACTAGGTGCGCTGTTACAAATTGTGAACACTGAAGTCCTACCCAACTATGTCGTAGAAGCCCACTCATTGGAATATCTGCATATGCTAATCTACTGTGCAGCAACAGCAATTGCTAATGTAATGGGCGTTAAGATCAGAACAAGACGGGGTACTAATAACGGAAGGACTTGTAACAGGACTGCACCTTGGGAAAAAAGACTTCTCGGAAAAATTGAATTACTGCGTAGGGATATTGGTCAAGTAACAGAATATATAAGAGGTGTAACAAGTAGAAAAGTCATTAAGAGAGCTGAAGAAATAATGCGGAGCACTGCAAGACACTCGAGATACGATCCGGAAAATAACACAGCCCAACAGTGTCTGGATACATTAAAACAAAAACTCTCCATCTATTCAGGACGATTAAGAAGGTATAAAGTTAGTAACAACCGAAAATGTGACAATGCACTTTTTGAGAACTCTGAGAAGGCGTTCTACCGAAAACTCAATTCCACCGTAGAAAGTGTCGACAAATCTTACCCAAGCCAAGAAGAGATTCATGAGTTTTGGGGAAATCAACTCTCCACACCAGCTGCTCTTAACGACAATGCTGGCTGGATAGAAGATACGACGCACAACTGTCGCCACTATGTCACAGCTAACTACGAACCATTCACTACCGATGAGGTCTCAAATATCATCAAAGAGCTTCATAACTGGAAATCTCCTGGACCAGACGGAGTTCAGAACTTCTGGCTTAAGAAGTTTTGGAGTATTCATGAGTGCTTGTCAACATTAATTAATCATGTTATTTCTAACCCGCAGGAAATACCATCATTTCTAACTCAGGGAACCACTTATTTAATACCGAAGGATCAAAATAACACCCAAGATCCAGCCAAGTACCGCCCAATTACTTGTCTTCCAACTTTGTATAAATTGGTCACATCCTGTATAACCCGGCGTATCTACCAACACTGTGCTCTAAACAATATCATAGAGCCTCAACAGAAAGGATGCGCTAAGGGTTCTATGGGTTGCAAAGAACAACTGATCATCGACTCAGTTATTTCTAACCAGGCATTCACCAAAAAAAGGAACCTCTTTACTGCCTTTATTGACTATAAAAAGGCCTTTGATTCAGTGCCGCATGAGTGGCTTATAGATATATTGAGAATATACAAAGTCGATGATAACATAGTGACTTTTTTAAGGCATATAATGACAAGTTGGAAGACTAAAATTCACCTCCAAATACCTGGTGAAAACAATATCGAAACGGAAAATATCGCAATCAACCGGGGCCTGTTTCAAGGAGACTCGCTGAGTCCATTGTGGTTCTGTTTGGCTATGAACCCTCTATCACAGCTATTAGATTCCACTGACTCAGGTTTTAGCATTAAAAACAACAATACTGTAGTAGCGAAGCTTAATCATCTGTTGTATATGGATGATTTGAAATTAATGGCTTCTACTCGAGACAATCTAGAAGAAATGCTAAAAACAGTAGAAACATTCTCTAATGATATTAATATGCACTTTGGACTAGACAAGTGCCGCGTTTTAAATATAGTCAGAGGAAAGATACAGCCCGGTGGATTCGATATGCAAAATGGCCAGAACATCGAGGCCATGGGTGAAAACGATATATACAAATATCTAGGAGTAAAGCAGGCGCGGAAAATTGACCATAAGCAAATGAAAACTGAGATAACTACTGAGTTTATACGAAGGATAAAACAGCTGCTTCGTTCACAGCTTAACAGTAAAAATTTGTTTAAGGCACTAAACACCTACGCTTGTTCCGCGCTTAGCTATTCATTTGGTATTGTTAAGTGGACAAAAACAGATATAGAAAATCTTCAGCGAAAAGTACGAACACACCTCACAAAGGCACAAAAACACCATCCTAAAAGTGCAGTAGAAAGAACGACATTACCACGGAATCTAGGAGGAAGAGGACTTATGGATATAGGTGAGCAATTAGATAAACAAATTGCTAATTTAAGATCTTATTTTCAGATGCAAGCTGAGACATCTACTCTACATCGCGCTATTTGCGCAGTAGATGACACAACACCGATCAAACTGAGGGAACCAGAAATGCGCATAAACCATCTCACTAAAGATGAAAAAATGCGCGCCTGGATGGGTAAACCTCTGCACGGGCGACATCCCAATGAGGTCAGCCAAGACTATGTCGACAATACAGCGTCGAACTATTGGTTGACAGCAGGAAAGATGTTCCCTGAAACGGAGGGTTCATTACTGGCCATTCAGGATCAGGTTATACCAACCAGAAATTACCTGAAATATATCATCAAAGACCCTCAGGTTCAAAACGACAGATGCCGATATGGATGTCAAGCCCAAGAAGCCATCCAACATCTTACAGGGGGCTGCCAGGCATTTGCTGCAACTGAATACAAGGAACGGCATGACGCAGTAGGAAAAATACTTCATCAAGAGATAGCTATCAAGTTGGGACTTCTCCAAACGGACCATCTCCCGTATTATCAATACGTCCCCGAGAGTATGCTTGAGGATGGCAACTACAAGCTATACTGGGACCGCACTGTGCTCACAGACCAAACAGTGGCACATAATAGACCAGATCTCGTACTAGTTAATAAATTAACAAGACAAACAACACTAATTGATGTGGCGATACCTAACAACAATAATCTACGTAGTAAATTTACTGAAAAGATCGCCAAGTACAGAGATCTGGAAATTCAAATACGAAGGCAATGGAGAATGCAAAGTACCCAGACGATACCGATTATTATGTCTACTACTGGAGTCATTCCTAACTAGGGGCGAAAGAACTAGGTGATGGATATAAATTGTGGTATGTAGGGAGTAGTAACACTAGAAATGGAGTTGGTATAATTGCTGATAGTGAAATGAAAGATAACGTAGTAGATGTTGTAAGAACGAGTGATAGAATGATGTCAGTGAAATTTGTAATTGATAAAGAGGTATTGAATGTTGTGTGTGTGTATGCTCCTCAAACAGGTCTGGGTGAGAATGAAAGAAGAGCTTTCTATGATCAATTGGGAGACATACTGAGTGATATTCCAGCGGAGGAGAAAGTTATAATAGGAGGTGATTTCAATGCACATGTGGGCCAAGCCAAGACAGGATATGAAACAATACATGGGGGATTAGGCTTTGGAACTAGAAATGAAGCTGGAGATGACATGCTAGAATTAGCAACAGCATTGGATATGGCGATTGTTAACACATTCTTTAAAAAGAGAGAAACTCAACTTATTACCTACAAAAGTGGACAACATCAATCCCAAATAGACTACTTCATGATAAGGAAAGAAGACATACGTGAATGCAAGGACTGCAAGGTAATAGTTAGTGAGACAGTAAGCCAACAACATAAGCTGCTTGTTCTGGACATCGAAGTAAAAAGCGAAACTAAACAAAAATATCGGAGAGGACCACAAAAAATCAAGTGGTGGATGCTAAAAGATGAGAAGGAAGGTCTATTCAGGGAAAGAATAGTAGAAAAAATATGTTGGAACATGAAAGGAAGCCCTAACACAATTTGGAGAAAAATGGCCAATATTATTAGAGAGACGGCTATTGAAATACTTGGGAAAACGTCAGGAAAGAAGTTTGAAGATAAAGAGACTTGGTGGTGGTCAAATGAAGTACAAGGAAACATAAAAGAGAAGAAAAAATTATATAAAAAGTGGCAAGAAACCAGATTGGACATAGATCTTCAAAACTATATGGTCGCCAAAAAGAAAGCGAAAGTAGCAGTAGCAAAAGCTAAAGCAGAAGCGTATTCAAACCTATACGATCAACTTGATACCAGGGAAGGCGAAACGAAGATATATAAAATAGCCAAACAGAGAGCAAAGAAAGCAAAAGATTTTAATCAGATTAGATGTATCCGAGATGAAAATAATAAAATACTAGTTCACGAAAGGGATGTCAAAAAGAGATGGAGAAAGTACTTTGACAGCTTATTAAATGAAGAATTTGACAGACAGCCTGTAGAGTCAACGGAGACAGTAGCAGCAATGGTCACCAAAATAACCAACGAGGAAGTGGCTCAAGCGCTTCAAAAAATAAAGAAAGGAAAAGCGGTAGGACCAGATGATATTCCTGGGGAAGTATGGAGAGCATTGGGAGAGACAGGAACAAGGTGGCTAGCAGGTCTATTTAATAGAATTATGGAAGTTGGACAAATGCCAGACGAATGGAGAAGCAGTATACTGGTACCTGTTTACAAAAACAAGGGAGATATACAACAATGTACAAACTACAGGGCTATAAAACTGCTTAGCCACACCATGAAAATATGGGAAAGAGTAATTGATAGACGGATACGTGAAGAAACCGAAATATCCGAGAATCAATTTGGCTTTATGCAGGGTAGATCAACAACAGATGCAATTTTCATTATAAGGCAGTTGATGGAAAAATACAGGAGTAAAGAAACAAACGCTCATATGGTATTCATTGATCTTGAGAAAGCATATGATAGAGTTCCTCGAGAGATTCTGTGGTGGGCACTCAATAAGAAAGGAGTCCCTGGTGAATATGTAAAGATTGTGAGGGATATGTATGAGGGAGTAACGACTAGTGTTAGGACAGGTGTGGGAGAGACTGATAAATTTCATGTGAAAGTAGGATTGCATCAAGGTTCTGTGCTTAGTCCGTATTTATTCTCATTAGTTTTGGACCAGATAACAGCGAAAATACAGGGTAACATTCCATGGTGCTTAATGTATGCTGATGATGTCGTGTTAGTAGGAAATAGTGAAAGAGACTTAGAACAAAAACTGGAACAGTGGAGACAAGCTCTGGAGGAAAAAGGTTTAAAACTTAGTAGGACAAAAACAGAGTATTTGGAATGTTCATTTAAAGATGGAGCTACTACAAATAAAATGGTATCTTTGGATGGTGAAATGATTGTAAAAAGCAATAGTTTTAAGTACCTAGGATCGGTATTACAGAGTAATGGAGAAATAGATGGAGATGCATGCAGTAGAATTAGGGCTGGATGGATGAAGTGGAAAGAAGCGAGTGGTGTGTTGTGTGACAGAAAAATTCCAATGAAGCTGAAGGGAAAATTCTATAAAACAGCCATAAGACCAGCTATGATGTACGGAACTGAATGTTGGGCAGTGAAAAAGAAAGAGGAACAGCGAATGCATGTGGCGGAAATGAGAATGCTTAGATGGATGAGTGGAGTGACAAAGAAGGATAAAATTAGAAATGAGTATATTAGGGGAAGTCTAGGTGTGGCACCAATTGATGCCAAAATGAGAGAGCATAGGTTAAGATGGTTTGGTCATGTTCAACGTCGAGACGTTAACCACCCAATACGAAGAATAGCTGAAGTGCAGATTCCTGGAAGGAGTAGGAGAGGAAGACCAAAGAAGAGCTGGGGGGAGACGATAAGGCAGGACATGTTGGTAAAGGGGATTAACATTGATATGGCCCAAGATAGAATTGTGTGGAGAAATGCAATTAGGGAAGCCGACCCCGCATAGGGATAAGGCAAAGAGAATGATGATGACTGGAGTCATTCCGAAGACCCTCCTCGAAAGCATAAAAAAGCTGGGTCTAAATGAACACCTTTATAAGACCATGCAGAAAGCTGTACTACTCGCGACGGCCAGATGCGTACGAAAATTTCTGGGAGAAACTCCAGCATACCAAGTCACCTAGGGCTCGATAACACGGAAAGAGTCCCACCAGAGCTCAATCCTTTTGATACCGTAGGTATCTGGGATGAGTCAATTTCCCCCTTAGAGGGAGTGTGAGCCGTATGGCTAAATCTGGATAATATGATATAATAGGAATTACCATCATTTCTAACTCAGGGAACTACTTATTTAATACCCAAGGATCAAAATAACACCCAAGATCCATCCAAGTACCGCCCAATTACTTGTCTTCCAACTTTGTATAAATTGGTCACATCCTGTGTAACCCGGCGTATCTACCAACACTGTGCTCTAAACAATATCATAGAGCCTCAACAGAAAGGATGCGCTAAAGGTTCCATGGGTTGCAAAGAACAGCTTATCATCGACTCAGTCATTTCTAACCAGGCATTCACTAAAAAAAGGAACCTTTTTACTGCTTTTATTGACTATAAAAAGGCCTTTGATTCAGTACCGCATGAATGGCTAATAGATATATTGAAAATATACAAAGTAGATGATAACATAGTGACCTTTTTAAGGCATATAATGAGAGATTGGAAGACTAAAATTCACCTCCAAATACCTGGTGAAACCAATATCGAAACCGAAAATATCGCAATCAACCGGGGCCTATTTCAAGGAGACTCGTTGAGTCCATTGTGGTTCTGTTTAGCTTTGAATCCCCTTTCCCAGCTATTAAACTCCACCGACTCAGGTTTTAGCATTAAAAGCAATAATACTGTGCTAGCGAAGCTCAATCATCTGTTGTATATGGATGATTTGAAATTAATGGCTTCCACTCGAGAACACCTAGAAGAGATGCTAAAAACTGTAGAAACATTTTCTAATGATATTAGTATGCAGTTCGGTCTAGACAAGTGCCGTGTTTTGAATATAGTCAGAGGAAAGGTACAGCCCGGTGGATTCGATATGCAAAATGGCCAGAACATCGAGGCCATGGGCGACAACGATATGTACAAATATCTTGGAGTAAAGCAGGCGCGCAAAATTGACCATAAGCAAATGAAAACTGAGATAACTATTGAGTTTATAAGAAGGGTAAAACAGCTGCTTCGTTCACAGCTTAACAGTAAAAATTTGTTTAAGGCACTAAACACCTACGCTTGTTCCGCGCTTAGCTATTCATTTGGTATTGTTAAGTGGACAAAAACGGATATAGAGAATCTTCAGCGAAAAGTACGAACACACCTCACAAAGGCACAAAAACACCACCCTAAAAGTGCAGTAGAACGAACGACATTACCCCGGTATTTAGGAGGAAGAGGACTTATGGATATAGGTGAGCAATTAGATAAACAAATTGCTAATTTAAGAACTTATTTTCAGATGCAGGCTGAGACATCTACTCTACATCGCGCTATCTGCGCAGTAGATGACACAACACCGATCAAACTGAGGGAAGCAGAACTGCGCATAAACCACCTTACTAAGGACGAAAAAGTGCGCGCCTGGATGGGTAAACCTTTGCACGGGCGACATCCCAATGAGGTCAGCCAAGATTATGTCGACAATATAGCGTCGAACTACTGGTTGACATCAGGAAAGATGTTCCCTGAAACGGAGGGTTCATTACTGGCCATTCAGGATCAGGTTATACCAACCAGAAACCACCTGAAATATATCATCAAAGACCCTCAGGTTCAAAACGACAGATGCCGATATGGATGTCAAGCCCAAGAAACCATCCAACATCTTACAGGGGGCTGCCAGGCATTTGCTGCAACTGAATACAAGGAACGGCATGACGCAGTGGGAAAAATCCTTCATCAAGAGATAGCTATCAAGCTGGGACTTCTCCAAACAGACCATCTCCCGTATTATCAATACGTCCCTGAGAGTATGCTTGAGGATGGCAACTACAAGCTATACTGGGACCGCACTGTGCTCACAGACCAAACAGTGGCACATAATAGACCAGATCTCGTACTAGTTAATAAATTAACAAGACAAACAACACTAATTGATGTGGCGATACCTAACAACAATAATCTACGTAGTAAATTCACTGAAAAGATCGCCAAGTACAGAGATCTAGAAATTCAAATACGAAGGCAATGGAGAATGCAAAGTACCCAGACGATACCTATTGTTATGTCTACTACTGGAGTCATTCCGAAGAACCTCCTCGAAAGCATAAAAAGGCTGGGTCTAAATGAACATCTTTACAAGACCATGCAGAAAGCTGTACTACTCGCAACGGCCAGATGTGTACGAAAATTTTTGGGAGATACACCTGCATACCAAGTCACCTAGGGCTCGATAACACGGAAAGAGTCCCACCAGAGCTCAATCCTTTTGATACCGTAGGTATCTGGGATGAGTCAATTTTCCCCTTAGAGGGAGTGTGAGCCGTATGGCTAAATCTATAATAATAATAATAATAATATTGCATATATTCAATACAATATACAGTACTGGTATAATACCGCAAGAATGGTTGCTGTCTACGTTTGTCACCATACCGAAGAAAACATCGTTCACATCATCGAACAATCTCCTTGATGAGTCACCTGCTTAAAATGTTTCTTAGAGTCATCCACAACCGAATCTATGAAAAACTAGACATCGATATTAACGATACACAGATGGGATTCAGAAAATGATTAGGTACAAGGGATGCTCTCTTTGCCTTGAACGTTCTAACACAGAGATGCCTAGATGTTAACCAAGAGGTACACGCCTGCTTTGTAGACTTTGAAAAGGCCTTTGACAAAATACGCCACAGTAAACTCAAAGAAATCCTGGAGAGTAAGAACATTGACACCGGAGACATACAAATAATAATAAATCTGTACTGGAATCAGCGAGGTAATATAAAAATAGAAGACCAAACATCGGACGAAATAGAAATACGTAGAGGGGTACGACAGGGTTGTATATTGTCACCGCTCTTGTTTAATGTCTACAGCGAACAAATATGCCAAGAAGCTCTCTCATATGCAAACGAAGGGATAATAGTCAATGGAGAAGTTATCAATAACATTCGATATGCTGACGATACTGTGATAATGGCAAGAACAGCGGAAGATCTACAACATCTAGTTGAAAGTATGAATGAGATATGTAATAACTACGGCATAAGGATGAACGTCAAAAAAACCAAATATATGACCTTCAGTAAGAATCCAATAAATGACACCAGTATCACAATAAACGGTACTCAACTTAAAAAAGTAAACGAATACAAATACTTGGGAACCCCTATCAATGAAACAGGTGACCAAAATCACTAGATAAAAAGACGTATTGAAATTGCCAGGTCTACTTTTATAAAAATGAAAAAATTATTTTCTAATCGTGATATTAGTATTCATCTAAGAACTAGAATGTTAAAATGCTATGTATTCAGTACTTTGCTCTACGGTGTTGAGTCATGGACTCTTAAACAGAGGAATATTAAAAATCTTGAAAGCTTTGAGATGTGGTGCTACCGCCGTATACTAAGAATAAGTTGGGTAGATAAAATTACAAATGAAGAAGTAATACGCAGAATAAATAACGAGCCAGAAATTCTACTGAATATAAAAAAGAGAAAACTTGAATACTTAGGCCACCTGATGAGGGGACAAAAGTACACATTAATGCAAAATATAATGCAAGGAAAAATCCAAGGACGAAGAAATCCAGGCCGTAGAAGAATGTCCTGGATGAGAAATTTGAGAGAGTGGTTTGGTTGTAGCACTAAGGAATTGTTCAAAACAGCAGTAAATAAAATTAGAATCGCCCTAATGATATCCAATCTCCGATAGGAGAGGCACTCAAAGAAGATAATATAAGATTAAGTACCATTTTTCTATTATATTTTATTCTTTTTATATCCATCTTATTAATCTTATTATATTATTCAAACTAATTATGGAATTACGGAATTCGGCTTATTTTTTGTTTGAATTTTTTTTTTAATTTAAATATGTTTATAAAAACTAGTAATTTTTATAGCGAAGTCATATTTAAAGAAGCTCTGTCGGACGTTAGTTGTGGTGTAGTGATCAACGGAAATACAATCAATAATTTGAGATACGCTGACGACACAGTGATATTAGCAGACAATCTTACAGATCTGCAACGACTGATGGAACGCACTAACCACTACTGCAACAGCTACGGACTTACATTAAACCTCAGAAAAACTAAATGGATGGTAATAACAAAAGATCCACACGCCAGGAATGATTTGGTTGTCAATAACACGGTTATAGAAAGGGTATCCTCCTATAAATACCTTGGAGCTTGCCTGGATCATACAGGCGATCAAACAAAAGAAATAAGAGCAAGAATAGAAATAGCTAGATCAGCATTTAACAAGATGAAAATATTTCTCTGTAGTCGTGACATAAACCTTGATCTGTGAGTGCGTATGCTGCGGTGTTATATCTTCTCCACTTTATTATACGGAGTTGAGTCACGGACCATCAAGATGGGCAGCATTAAAAACATTGAAGCTTTTGAGATGTGGTGTTACCGTAGAATGCTACGTGTATCTTGGGTGGACCACGTGACGAATGCCGAAATTTTACGTCGGATCGGAAAAGGATGTGAAGTTGTACTTACTGTTAAAAGAAGAAAGCTTGAATACTTTGGCCATGTTATGAGAGCTGACAAATACTCGCTGCTGAGACTGATCATCCAGGGTAAAATCAGGGGTAAGAGAAGTATCGGTAGGCGCAGAATATCTTGGTTAAGAAATCTGAGGGAATGGTTCGGCTGCAGTTCCATCGACCTATTTAGGGCAGCCGCCAGTAGAATAAGAATAGCTGTGATGATTTCCAACCTCCGAAAGGAGACGGACTTGAAGAAGAAGAATAAAAACTAGGTTGATATTTGACTTTTATAGAAAACTACTATTAGCCAGACATTTTTAAGATAATCATTATAAAGGACTAATTTACTTATCGTATATTTTTTAAAAAGTATATATATATATATATATATATATATATATATATATATATATATATATATACATCCTTCGTACAAAGTCAGTCCATTAGACAAAACAGTTATCCCGAGCCATCGATTTCTGATAGAGTTAGAGGAGTATATCTTTCAAATTTAAACTTAGGTGATATGTGACGTAATGAATTATGAAATATATACTTGACATAGTTTGAAAATAAAAGATTTGTAGAAAAAAAATATATCACCTAAAAATTTCTAACAATCCTGAGCCGATAGCAGATTCATACAAACCCAGTCCATCTTTATACTACAGTAGGTATCCATACGGTAATTCCCGAGCCAGGCAGTGTTGCCGTAATATTAAAACGCGTAAAAAGTGCAGACTTTTAAATCATTTTACATTTGGCCGTTTTCGTCTACAAAATCAACTTCACAGTCTCGTCTACAAATTTCACGCCTAGAAATTTTAAATACAACGTACTTAGTTGAAATGGGAAGTAAAAGTTATGAGATTTAAATTAGAACTTGTTCGAGTTACGAGATTTAAATCATAAATTTACTTTTATATACATTCCATTTCAAATCACTCAATTTTGGAGCAAAAAAAATTTTGGACCTCCGATTTGTCTGGAAATTGGTATATAGTTTCTGCGGGACGTAAAAATAAGATAATTAAGGTAAAAAAATCTTCTTCTTTTTTTCTCAAAATGTTATTTTATGCGATTTTACAGTGATTTGATGTTAATTTATACAAATTTGCATTTTTTATCGTAAAGTATCAATGGAAAACATAATATTTTTGATATATTGATTTTCCATATCAATGGAAAACATTATATGGCATTATAACAAGTTACTTTGATTCAAAACAAGCTTTTGATCAAATTTTATAGCGTAGAAAACGTTAAAATACCGTTTTTTACATTTTTATCCATTCCCAAAATACATCATAATCGATTTGGCTGAAAATTTGCCAACAGATAGACAAAGCATGAAACTTTAGGTGATGAGAAGGATTTGAATTATATTACAATACCAAAAAAGGCACATGCAATATTATAGTCAAAAATATAGGCTTCTACTGTAAGTACAATTAACTCAAAAATATCGACCTCACGACAAAAATTGTTAAAAAGAAATTGTAATAATTGTAAATACGATTTATTTGGAACAATTTCAGGTCCTCCCATTTTTGTCGAAAAGTTAAAAATGGCGGAGATATTGAGCAAAACAGGTTCTCCTTTAAAATCAAGATGGCGGCTAACGTAACAGAAGAATTCATTCGTGATTTAAATTTAGGCTACTATTGACTCTCCTAAAGATCAGAAAAATAAAATTTTGGGCAGCTCGGCATTCAAGGTCAAATTCTATCCCGACTGGACTAATATATACTTTTGAATCTGATATTACTGCATGTAACTTTTTTGGTATTATAATATAATTCAAATCCTTCTAACCACTTAAAGTCCTATCTTTTGGCTATCCGTGGGCAAATTTTCAGCCAAATCGATGATGATGTATTTTGGGAATGGAGGAAAATGTAAAAACCGGTATTTTAACGTTTTTTACACTATAAAATTTGATCAAAAACTTGTTTTGATTCAAAATAACTTGTTATAATGCCATATAATGACATTTTTGAGTCCTTTCTATTAAAATATTATGTTTTTCATTGATACTTTACGACAGAAAATGCAAATTTGTTTAAATAAACACCAAATCACTGTAAAATCGCATAAAATAACATTTTGAGAAAAAAGAAGAAGAAGATTTTTTGACCTTAAATATCTTATGTTTACGTCCCGCAGAAGCTATATACCAATTTTCAGACAAATCGGAGATCCAAAATGTTTTGCCTGAGTGATTTGACATGGAATGTACCATACTGATTTTGAGAAGCATACATCTATATTCGTTTAAATACATGGTTTTCTTACTTTTTGCAGGAAAAGTACGACTTTGCTCCCTACAATCAGGTCAGAAAAAGTATACTTTCGGTAAAGGTTGAGGGACAATTTTTTTTCATATATTATGTAAAGTTTGCTACCTACTAAATAAACTTAAAAACACCCTGCTAGTTTTCACAATCATAAACTTGTCAGGATGATAAGTTCCACAATTAAAACTTCTCCTGTTCCAGTGTTCCCATACATCAAAGTTTGTCCGACTAAACACCGTTTAGCTATTAACAAATGTTCAGCATGTTATTAATCAACTTTTTTTGACCCGAGGGATCCAGGCCTAAAAATTTATTTAAATATAAACAAATACAAGAAAGTCTAACATTGTGGATATTTAAACATCTCGGAAATTATGAAACGTAAGAATAACTGTTTCAATAAATTTTTGTGAATTGTAAATAAGATATGTACCTCCTACCTACAGTTATTTGCTTATTCACATTTTCACAATGGGATTTGTCGGACTGCATTCACTTAAAATTTTACAATAGGTATTATTATCCATGTTTACGATCCCGACTTAGCCATTAAAAATATCGGTACCTATCCTATGAATCACTTCCTTTAGTTTAGTCCTTTAATAATTTCATAGTTGGAATTATTATACATATTGTGTTATTTTGTACCTAAATAGTTTGTTTTTACAATTGGAAAATACAACCATGAATATCTGAATAAGTCATTCAATAACTTCTAAAAAATTTAATATAATGTGACTAAATATAGTTTTGTCCAATAAATATCTCCCATTCTTCTAAATATCTCGCTTCTTCTTCTTTAAGTGCCGTCTACCAATCGGTGCGGTAGTTTTGATATCATCATCATTCTCTTTACTCTATCTACCGCTGCGCTGAAGAGTTCTACAGAACTGCATTTAAACCAGTTCCTTAAAAATTCTTCAACCATGACACTTTCGTTCTTCCAATACTCATTCTGCCTCTTATCTTTTCCTGTAATATCAGTCTTAGCATTTCATATCGCTGTCTCTTCATTACGTGTCCCAGATATTATAAATTTCTTATTTTTATTGTGTACATTATTTCGCATTATTTGCCAAATTCTCGCAATACTTCCGTGTTCGTTTTCTTCTGTGTCCATGCTATTCTAGGCATCCTTCTGTAACACCACATTTCAAATGACTGTAGCTTATTTATATGTTCTTGCTTTAATGTTCAACTTTTAAGTCCATATTGCTGTATCGAGAACACGTAGCATCTCAAAGCTCCTACTCTCAGTTCCAATCCAAGGTCTTTGTTGCAGAAAACTGTTTTCATTTTTACAAACGCACTTCTTGCTATTTCTATCCTGGTCCTTATTTCTGTTGTTTGTTGTTTTGTCATTATTCTATAAAATCCAGGTTCCTAGGTATTTGTATGTATCGACCATTTCTTCTTCTTCTAAAAGTGCCTATCTTCTGGAGATGTTGGCGACCACATTGACCCATCGTATTCTATTTACGGCAGCTCGAAATAGATCAGTTGACGTTAGACCAGTCCACTTCCTAAGATTGGCCAGCCAGGATATACGTCTACGTCCAGGGCCTCTCCTGCCCTCAATCTTGCCTTGTAGAATCAACTGCAGCAGTCGGTATTTTTCATTGCGCATAATGTGACCGAAGTAAGCCAATTTTCTGGTCTTTACGGTGTTAATTATTTCTTTGTCTTTTCCTAGCCTCTGGAGAATAGTTATATTAGTTGTGTGGTGTATATATGAGACCCTCAACATACGTCGGTAACACCACATTTCAAACGCCTCTAACCGTTTTATGGCATCTTCTGTCAGGCTCCAGCTTTCAACTCCGTATAGGAGGACACTAAAGACGTAACATCTAAGAATTCTTATGCGTATATTGATACTTAAAGACAAGTTGCAGAGAACTTTCTTAAGACTGTTAAAAGAGCTTCTGGCTTTTTCAATACGAGTTTTTATTTCGTAGCTATGATCCCAAGTATCCTTAATGTTGCAGCCCAGGTAGCATATTTTCTGTACTCTCTCTAGGGGTGTATTGTTTACTGTAATTTGGGCGTTTATGTTGGTGTTTTTACTAATGATCATTATTTTTGTCTTCTTACAGTTTAATTTTAGGCCGTATTTGTTACATGCTTCTACAACATTATCCATGATCCTTTGGAGCCCCTGCGCACTATCTGCCAGCAATACTGTATTGTCTGCATATCTAATATCATTTATAAGTTGTCCATTTACTGCAATACCATCTTCTGATTCGTCCAAGGCCTCTCTAAAGATGTTTTCAGAGTATATGTTAAATAATGTTGGTAACAGTATGCAACCCTGTCTGACTCCTTTTTCAACCGTGAAGATTTCGGACAGTTCATTTTCGAATCGAACTGT
Source organism: Diabrotica virgifera virgifera (assembly GCF_917563875.1). Classification (NCBI taxonomy): domain Eukaryota; kingdom Metazoa; phylum Arthropoda; class Insecta; order Coleoptera; family Chrysomelidae; genus Diabrotica; species Diabrotica virgifera. The sequence goes on from NC_065444.1 coordinate 136,451,711, forward strand.
TGCTTTTTGTTGGAAATATAAGTTTGAAACGAGTCTTATATCCTTACCATCGAGTCGTGATGTTTTTAGGATATCGATTAGTTTTCCATGTGGGACTTTATCAAATGCCTTCTCGAAATCTATGAAACATGCATACACATCGCAATTGACATCCCTGGCTCTCTGTATTAGAACTTGCAAGCTGAAAAGTGCTTCCCTCGTTCCGAGTCCTGATCTGAATCCAAATTGAACTTCACTCAGCTGTTCTTCTAATTTGGTGTATATGCGCGAGTGAATGATACTAAGGAGTACTTTAAGTACAAGGCTCATCAAACTAATTAATCTATGTTCTTCACATTTTCTAGCGTTGGCTTTTTTGGGAAGTGGAATGAATATTGATAGTAGCCAGTCTTTTGGTAAGTAACCAGTCTCGTATATGTTGTTGAATAACTTCGTAAGAGCTGTAATTTGTTGTGCCTCTAATAGCTTTAAAATTTCACCATGCACCTCATCAGGTCCTGGTGATTTCCCATCTTTAATCCGCTTAATGGCCATAGTTACTTCTTCGTTTGTTATTTCTGGGCCGTAGGGATTGTCTATTTTATACGGACTTCGTGCAGCATCTTCGAATAATTCTTGCATATATTCTTTCCACCTTCTTAATTTATCTTCAATTGTAGTCAAAATTTGACCTTCAACGTCTACGACTATGTATATTTGGGATATGCACCATTTCTATCGGTGCATATCCCAAATGAATGTTTGGTTGTATGTTTTCTTAGTTAGTATCATGTATTTTGTCTTTTTTGTATTCATTTTTAGTCCATTTTCTTCACAGAAACTGTTTGTTTTGTTTAGTAGTAGTTGGAGTTGTTCAGCAGAGCTTGCTATGATAATTACAGTATCATCTGCATATCTTATGTTGTTAATAGATCTCCCGTTTGGTATTATTCCTTCACTATGAGAAAGTAATGCTTTTTCAAAAATGGCTTCACTATATACATTAAAGAGTAATGGAGACATAACACATCCCTGCTTAACTTCTCTCCTGATTTCAATTTCTGGACCGGGTTTGTATCTATTACAATTTATGCTCTTTGATTCCTGTAAAGGTTTGTTACTATTCGGAAGTCCCTTTGGTCTATGTTTTTTGTCTTTATAATTTGTACTAATTGTTCATGTCTTACTTTTTCAAATGCTTTCTCAAAATCAACGTAACAAACATGCACATCCACATTCATATCTATACATCTTTGAGCTAACACATTAAAAGTAAATAACACCTCTCTGATTCTTAGTCATTATTAGATTATTTATTTTAGATTATTATTTTTAAAAATACAGCCCTTTATCGAATGTTAATTTGGTTTTACCGACATTTTTGAAAGTAAAAGTAATATCTTGAGTTAAATATGGGTGAGCACAAAAAATACACCCTTGATAAAACTTGCTACTAAAGGTCTCTATATAATTTCTCGTTGGTAGGAACATAAAACTTGAAGCCTTCGAGATGTGGCTATACAGGCGAATCCTAAGGATATCATGGACTGACAAAATAACCAACGAGACCGTATTACGAAGAGTGGGCAAAGAAAGAGAGTTGATGTATACCATTAAAAGGAGAAAGTTAGAATATCTCGGACACATAATGAGAAAGGGCACCAAATACAGATTACTGAAGGTAATCCTTCAAGGTAAAGTATTCGGAAAGCGAGGAATTGGGAGAAAAAGAATATCATGGTTAAAGAACCTGAGGAAATGGTTCTCCACAACAACAACTAATCTTTTTAAAGCATCAGTTAATAAAATAATTATAGCCAGAATGATCGCCAATATTCGAAACGAATAGGCACTAAAAGAAGAAGAAGGAACATAATCCATATAATTATCTACGTATAATTACATAATCGACATAATTATCCGCCAATGAGGAGGCTGAAAAGAATAATGTGGAGAAAATCGACAAATCTGAATTACTGGTTTTTACTCGTATTTTAATTTTGATGTACATTGTAATTTTGTTGTAAGGTTTGTAAATTGTTTATATTAATATTTTAGAAGATGGTGTGTTAATTAAGCATAACATAAGATTCTTAAGTTTAATCCATTTGCAACAACTCTCAATAAATATATTAGCTATTTTCGAGGTGAACATTTTTTACCCACCTTGGGCATACATGGAACCTAAAAAATGTTGGGCGTTGAAGGGTTAGAGCAAATGCCGTATTGGAGAGTATTGTGTACAAAACGAGCACAGAAACACTCCTCGCATAATATTACACTATCTTCACATTACATATTATAACACAAGGGCTTCACACTATACTGGTTTTGGCCGATAATAGAAAATACAACGATAGGTATCAAGGAAGACTTTATTAGACTGTAAAATACCGCAAAACAAATAGGCCTCCGAATAAATAAGAATAATACAAAATTTATGGCTATAATACGAACGGAACAGTGAGACAGAATATTAGAGTAAAACGTTACAATGGACCAGTACAACTTTAAAAGGGTTCATTATT